>NC_142805.1:67205935-67417277 GCF_049724085.1 Artemia sp. Qi Xiang Cuo
ACTGCATTCTTGATTTTAATATCTAGGTCCTGTACAGCAGTTATTGCAGGTTCAAGTGGTTAGAGCGTTTTGTTAACTATGGATTGTATTTCAGCTGCACTAGCGCCACTATGGGCGTTACCCTTACAAACGGGACACTTCCATTCGCAACCTAATCTCCTTGTTATTTTCGTCAGAAGATTATACTTGGGTTTTTTTAATTTCAAGGCAATCGATACAAAGCCATTGTTTACAAATGTCAGAGTTCATTGCACTAGATTCTTCATCCAGATTTTCGTCACAAGCAGCGCAAATGTCTTTGCCTTTTTTTGAGCTTTCTCGATGCGTTTTTGGTGGCATTCTGCAGCTTTTAGGCACTGATATCAAGGCAACACCAAATAAAACGCAACCCAGGTAACAGGTAACAGAACGCAACTTGAGTAACAGAATGCAACCAGGAACACGAGAACACGGGACGGCTAGGTAGCGTTAGTGTAAAGTCCAAACGTTAGGATAAATTCTAAGAAAAAAACGTCCAAGTCTATAAGAATCATATTTTTCCAGCATGATACACGTATTTTTCTCTTATTAGTTCAATATCATCACAACAAATTAATCACCTGTAGCCATAGTTTTCACAATTTTTTAACAGACAAGCTAAACTAGGTGTATCTTATCCAGATAGAAAATCACCATAACTTGAGGTGCCATCACCTCAAGTTATTCCTAATCTCAGTGACTTATTCTTCTTAATGTTGATTTTCAAACCTATTCTTGCGACCTTAGATCTCAAACCATCCAGAAAATCATTCATTTTGCTAACGTTTTCATCGAGGATACTCAAATCATCAGCACAATGTAAGTATAAGAGAGTTTTGCTTCCCCAATTGATTCTGTTATCTCCCATTGGCTTTGTTATGGTCTTTAGGACAATAGCCCATCAAAATAATCCATATAAATAAGGGCAAAACACAACTCTGCTTAACTTTTGATTCAATATAAAATCAGCAGCTAACTTCATTTCCTGCCATAACTGCAGCAATTTTTTCATCATACGTAGCACTAACCACTTTAATATATTTATCTGGTACACCATACAAGGATAGAAACTTTACTTAAGTTACTTTATCGACTGAATCAAACAGTTGTCCATTATTTAAAAAGCTTGTGACTATAGGGGTTTGAAGAATTAGTTTTGAGTGAAAATTTGGTCAATACATCATCTCCACTTCCTAAAATCACACTGTTCTTCTCCCAAAACTTTATCTACAATATCTCTAAGTCAAAAAAGCATCATCATGCTAAGTAATTTGCTTCCTACAGAAACTAAGCTAGTGCATCTATAATTACCACACTCAATCTTATCGTCTTTCTTATAGAGGGATTTAATTAAAGTTTTCTTAAATGGCTAAGGACTTCCCTTTTCAAAAACCATATTCACAATCTTCTGTAATTTATCTTTAAATTCACGACCACCATATTTAAAAGACTCATTTACCACGCTTTCAGCACCTGGGATCCTATTATTTTTTAATCTCTTTAATGGCCCTCTGTCACTAGCTCTTCCTCACAAAATAGTTTTTTCTTCAATTCCAAGTGTCACAAATCTTTTCATTCATTTCCGTACTTTTCTCCGTAGTTTTATCACGGTTTAGTATTTTCTAAACCGTTTTTCAAAATGTTGCATGTTTAGTGAAAAGCTTCCAAGGTATGGACTGGCAACTGTAGAACAGTTTACAGATGTAATGGTAAATCTTATATATCACTGTGAATACATGGAGGCATAATTGTCCTTTACTTAATTTCAGCTTAAATTCGATGATTGAGCCTTTATGTAATAATGGAAAAGTAAATTGATGTATTCCTACTCCTTCGGCATACGACACTGCATCAAAACTTGTGCAACTCTCATGGTTATCCATCAGAGGTTAGACAGGCTCAATAGGGGATGGACACACATGAGAACAAGTACTGCATGAACAAGTCCATTGTCATCCAGGCATTACCAGACTTACCACTTGCAACAGCAGCAGTTACAAGAGGAGCACCATCAAGAACCCTGAGAACAAAACGATCCCGTGGTAAGATCAAGAAAGCTTGAATGAGTCAAGGCTAAAAAGATAGATGGAAAAATTTTGGTAATCTTAATTTCTATCATTGACAAAAAAAGTAGCATCGCTACTATTAGTATATTTTTTTGGTTGATTCTATGCTTACGTTAGTTCTGTTAACCATGGCTTTCATTTTTGGCTTTTCTGTTTTGGCAGTTTTGTATTGTCGTTTTTCAATATTTTTAAGCCTACAAGCTGCACTGTTTGATTGCTTCAAAATTCAAATATCTTTGAAAAACTGCAGTATGAAAATACATCAAAATGCAGTTTTTTGACAAAATTTATTCTACTTTAAAAACAATTTTATTTTTAGTTCCAAAAGGCACTAGATGTAGCAGTTTCCTTTAAAATGAGTTATTATACAGCTCTCTATGATTTTCCCGTGCCAAGCTAGCTGAGGAGGAAGAAAAGCGGAAATGAAAAAAGGGGCCGTTTGTGGAGAATATCTTGGTTGTTCAATTTTCTTGATTTTCACGCCAATAAATTTTCTTTGTTATTTAAGCTAAAGGACGGTAAGTTTGCTATACAGAAGTTTTGGACAAGGTGGTTCTAATAGTGTACTTCTTGTTTTGATCTGAACATTTTTTTAGGAGTTAAGGGCTACTTTAATTTTTACTATGGGGTGTGATCGTGGCACTGGAACATCGTGGCACTGGAACGATCGTGGCGCTTGGCACTGGAACATCGTAGAGATTTTTACATTAAAAGACGATCATAGGAATAAAAAACCATTGTAAACATTGGACTTAATTTTGCTTTGCATTAAAAGACGATCATTGGAATAACATACCACTACTTAATTGGACTTAGCTATTATAATAAAGAACGAACTCTTGCCTATAATAGATTAGATACTCAACTTAATTATAGTTAATGATATAGTAATGATAGGGTTTTATTGATAGCTGAACTACAAATTAAAAGAAAAAGACACCGGCTGGATTTGAAATAACCAACATTTCGGTTAACGGCCAAACATGCTAGCCGCTTGGACTATAACGTCATTAATTGAAGTTGTAAAATTAACAATATGATACATAAATCAAACAGTTTGTGGTATTTACAGTAAAGAACGAGTTGCATAATAAATAAAATATTTATTACAGTAACCAAATATGGGTGTATTAATCCGGATTGCAGCGGTAGCTAGCAATACATAAAGAGCCGATACAGTTCATCATAAATGGTATTTGTCATTACATAAAGGACAGATATAGTTCATCATAAATGGTGTTTGTCAATACAGTTTTTTTTTAATATATCCGTTGCAGCGGTAGCTAGCAACCTAGCAGAAAGAGCAAAAAACTGGTAATTGTAAAAATATTTGTATATATTTTAACAGGGAATTGCAACAACTCCTAAACCTTAAAATAGAAAACCAAAAGTTCGAAGCTTAGCAGAAATACTTTTTAGAAATCAAACTTGCTGTAATACTCAAATATGTTTGAAAAGACTTCAGTATAAGAAAATTAATTGCATAAAAAGCAAATAGCTGGTAATTGTAAAAGTATTTTAACATATTTTATCAAGGGATAAAATATATAGAACCTAGAACCTAACCAAAAATAAAACTAATTTTTAAATTTTAAGGTATTTTTCTAGCTTGAATTGAAAGATTCAAACTATTGCTCGGATACCATGGATACTTTTGCAGTTTACACAAGCTGCATAGAACGCATAAAGGCAAAATTTAAAATTATATTCAGAAGCTCAAAAAGATGTCAACAATGCAGGCTGATCCTTGTAAATTGAGAAACATTTTACGAATGTTTTACTGGGATTACGAAAAATAACAAAATTACAGATTAAAATTCTCTCTGAAAGAGCGGATTTTGTTGAAAATTCGGCTAGAAATGCTTTGGCAAAACTTCATAGTAATATCCAAAAGAAATTCTGCATATTTAATCAAAAGTTTCCAAGGCATGGACCTGCAACGGTGGAACAGTTTACCGATGTAATGGGAAATATTATCGTTCTTTACTATAATTATCTCTGAAAGAATAGATTTTGTTGAAAAGTCAGCTAGAGATCCTTTCGCAAAAGTTCATAGTAATATCCGACAGAAATATTGCATGTTTAGTGAAAAGCTTCCAAGGTATGGACCGGCAACTGTGGAACAGTTTACAGATGTGAGAACATTCTGCAGGTGATCTTCAGCAGTGATTACTAAGCTCCTAAAGGGCCTGATCCGACCAAAATTAGAATTGGGGAGGTCCATTGCCACGCCAGTTGACAAGCTTGACCAATCGATTCTAGAATCGGTGCATTGGCGAGCAGCAAAATGCATAAGACGTTTTCAAAATTTACCATATTCTACCAGACTCCAGAGGCTCAATATACCATCTCTCACATACCGACGTAAGCAAGGGGATGTATTGATGACATACAAATTGATCTGCAACCACGATATCATCTCTGACATTTTCCAGTTAGATAGTTCGTCAAGAACAAGAGGGTACTCCTTGAAGCTCTACCGGAAACGTACTAATGCCAGGCTGCGAAAAAAAATTTTCCCCAACCGTGTGGTTGGCCTATGGAATTCCCTTAGCCAGAATGCAGTCATGCCCACAAATACCGAAGGCCTCAAGTCAGCTTTTGACAGAGATTGGTGCAGCAAGCCATGGCACACAGTTTAGGATGCACCCGATGAACTGAGTCACCATCACCATTGACCAGCGTCTACAGGATTCGTCCTTATCGCTATTAAGTGTGATTTAAGGTAATATAAGGTGATGTCCGGTAACGAGATCACAAATAATATTGACAACATCACTTTCTTAGGTAGAAATAATAAAAACGATAAGGCAAGTGAAGATGTTAAATGGTTAATAGCCAAGCCCCAAAGTATTTTTTTCAAATTTGATAAAAGTTAGGAAGAATAGGAAAATTAGTTTACGAACAATATTACAATATTACTCTATCCCTACAATGGGGATAGAGGTCAAGTGCTGTTCTGGAGTGTGGGTGCTCTGGAAGAAGGAGAATTTGCTTGATGTTTCCCAGCAAATTAGGGTGGAGGGATTGGAGGATGTTGTAAGGAAATATTTAAGAAAAATTGCAACTTTTTCGGAGAGTATAAAGTGGGAGGCTTTGAATATATTGGGATGGAAGAGGAACGTGCCTACAAGTGTTGGTCTCAGGCTGCTTGTTGCTGCAGTGAGCTGCTAGCAATAGTCATAATAAGCCAATTTATTTTACATATGGCTGAGAAAAAGAAGAATAACGTATTCAATCCATTAACTCATACAGACTGATGCATAGCATGCATATCTTTATCAACGAGTTAGCATAGCCTGCTCTAAAATTCAAACTATGTTTAGTCAGGGTGGACTTTTGCAATGTTGCGGAAAAACAACTACAAGGCTTTGCTGGGTAAAATGTTCTCTAGGTTAGCCTAGGTCAGATCAAACCCATCACGATTGCTACGTACCTTGAGGCAAATCTGAAGAAAATTTAAGTTTCCCATGGTTTATGTTGTCCAAGTTGGGAGTAAAATAACAATAGAGATGGACTTGACCTTTCCGGCTACTCAATCTGTATTAGAAGATGCATGTGCCCCGATGGTCCCTGTAATTTAGCCACAACAGGTTTGACCCAGTTTGTGGAGTTTATATGGCAAAGCCTTAGAAGTAAATGCTAGACATGCTTCAACAGCTCAAGGAAATCTGATCACATAAAGTCTCGTAATATATGTCTCAGAAATATTTATACGAGGCGGCCAGGAAATCAATTTCCGTGACTGCCGTCAGTATCCCTTCTGAGAATGTTCTCCAAAACTAGTCAGTTAATCACTGAAAAATGGAAACAAACCACGGGGAAAACATTGGCTTGTTAGTTTTTTTTATAGATTAATTTAAAAAAAGATTTTTTCGCAAAATAAATTTTTTAAAAATATAAAAAACAAAGAACTCCATTAAACCAAATACTAACAAAAACAGAATCAAATAATCTACCAAGCATATAACTACCACGAATCAGTATCAATAAATAAATGAAACCCAAAATGAACAGAAATTAAAACAAATAACAGAGTCAAACTCAAAACGACTGGAAATTAATATGATTTGAGTTCAAAATCCCTATATTTTCTAAAAGCAAGAATATAATTTGTACTTTACTGAAAAAAATGCAAACGAATTTACTGAAAAATGTGCGTCATCAGTTTAATATGCCTATGCTGATGTTTATTCCTTAAAATTAATTTTTGATTTCTTAAAAATATAAAAGTCAAAATATTTAAAAGAATTTTTAAATGTTTAAATATTAATGTTTTAAATGTTGGCCTCTATTAAGACATTACGAAGTGTGTGTGGGGGGAGGGCTAGCTGTCCTCCTATCACTTTGACTCCTAAAAATAACACTAGAGCGTCTGCTTACAAACCCAATGAGTCCCCTCCGAAGTTTATATGACCCCGCTGTAAGGTTGCCCCTACTATTAGGGCTAATAAATTTGGTAGCGTGTTACAAACGGAGGCTTTGGTAGGAAATCGGTACTCAGAATTCAGTGACAACTGATTTTTATAACAAAAGAAGATAAAAAGAAAAATATTCTAATTCTGATTATGTTGAATATTTCGAAACCTCTTCTAGGTCTAATGTCTATGGTCTACTTGTTCAATCCATCAATGTTTACCGAAAAGAAAAAGATTAAGTTAATTCTAGGCTATCGAATGTTTCTACTTAAAGGAGTTACACTTGAATAGATAGTCAAGGCTTGAGTTCTGGGTTATTAAAATCCTTTAGCTCAAACTATTGCTGAGCTAAGCTAAGAATAACCGTACTTGATTTTATTTCAATTTACATTAACCCAGACCAAGAGATCCTCTTATTATTTCTTGAAAAAGCTGCGTGTTCCTTGGACCATTAGTAAGCTTTTACCTTATCAAGGAAAACTCTCAATTGAAAATATCTGAACATAAAGGTCTTGAAATTCTTAAATTGACAATATTGTTCCCTTTCCCTTAACCTATCTGTGTAAACATCGAGGCCACCTTTGTATAAACATGCAGTACAGGTTTAACGAAATGAAAGAATGATTAAAAGGGAATAGGGTTCTCCTTCGTATAAACGTCTGGAGATTGCACAAGGGGGGGGGGAGGCAAGTAATGTTGTTGTCCGATAATTACAATTTTTGGATATAAGGTCCTTATACAGTCAAGCTAAGTTCTAAGGAACTCTAGGCTGAAAACGGGAGCACAAAGGGCTCTTGGAACGTTGACCACTTGGTTAAGGTTCCTTTCCCCTTTGAACCCTCAGTTATTTGAAGCTTAAATTTCTGGGAAGAAATTTAATTTAGCTTATTCTAACCTTAAAATGCTGTTTTGTCCAAATGGCTCAAGCATTGTCTAAGTGGAAATACCACCGAACTATAAACCCAAAATCACCAACTTGTTAGATTGTTAGATCTAGTAAACTGTTAGATTTCAGCACTAGTTGTTATTATTTTCTCCTACATACGTATTAAAGTTATCTCCAAGTGACAGAAATCTTAAGAGGTTTTCTTCTTATTTTAATTTTATCTTCAAACTTTAATCTCCAAGAGGAATTCAGACAGACAGTGGTAGTTTACCTTAATTACAAAGTAAAACACTTACTCGCTTTTCGTTCCAAAAAAGGCTACCCTGTTTTCGCCCCCGAATCGCTATTTTAAGTTTTGTCTTATTTTGTTGTTCTTTTCTCTCATTGGCCAGAGACCAGTTTTGATGTAATCCTAATAATAAGTCTTTTGTTCAAAAAGTTAGTTTCTACTTTCTTTATTAAAACCCCTGTTTTGTCATGTCATACAAATCACGTAATATCTTTTGTCATTGACCCCTTGAGTTTGAAGCGGCGTTCCGGTATTTGTATTTGCATTTTATGGCCCTTGTTGGATCAAGGGTACAGTTGTTCAAAAATCTAATGTTGTTTGTTTCCTTAAACAAAGAAAATTAATACTTCGTTACCTTTATCATTACTCAAAAGTCATACTTTGCTATTTTTACAATTTAGTCAGGTAATGGTGGCTTTCCCAGATTCTCACTACCTCCCACACTTAAAATTCTTATTATAGTTATTTTTTTTTAATGAAACCATAACCTTGCTAAGAATCAATTTAGTTCAGTTTCTTCTTGTTCCACAGTTACGTGAAAGCCTTGAGATATTTCTTTCCTGTAGTCTAACCATAGTTTTCTCAATGTTTTGAATATTATTCATATAGAAACTAGTCCTAATAAAGAGATAAATAGATTAAAGGTATTGAGAAAAAATGTCCAAGAGCTTGCTCTTTCGTCCCTTAAGGAAATGTGCATTTTTCTTAGTTCAGCTATGCCAATCTGCGTCTTGGAGTTGTTCTGGAAATATACAGAGATTGAAATCTCAAATTCTTTGTTCCATTCGTTTTCTATTCCAGCTATGGATAGGCTCCCTTTTAGGCTAATTATAGATATGTTGAAACGTGCCATTTGTTTTGTCATCTGTCCCCTATACATACTGTTTATCTTTAACATCTCTGCAGCTAGAGAACATTCTTATGGCAATTTCACTATTGAGCTGCCCATATAAATGTGAATTTACTGTTTTTCTCTGTTTTGCATTTGAAATGTATTCTTATTTCTTCTTTGAAAGGAGATGTGATTATATACTTTTCCCTTCCAATTCTTTGGATTAAGACTTTATTTTCCTTTATAATTTTGGTTTCACACTCTTTATTAGTTAATCCATTATTTTCCATGTAGTTTTCTAAACTGCAGGAGTTCATTTGTGTGCTTCTAATAATAAATTGGGGGTCGCACAATAGTGGTATACCCTTTAAGTTACATTCCTTTTCTATATTGTCATCTTCTAAGAAATATCTCGTTTGATCTTTACTCAACCCAAAAAAATTAAACTCGTTTTCTATTTGAAAGAAATACGAAGTGTTTGACACTGAGAAAGGAATGCTAAACATTTTGAACATTCTGAACCCATCTTATTTATTTGATATTGAGAAATCACAAATAACCATTAATTTCAATTGTTGTGTCGCCATATTGCAGCTAGTCGATTTATAAAGTTCCGGCCGTAACGTCTATAATTTTAGAAAATCTATCTCATTAATCCCTCCTGATATATATTCGATAATACGTTTGGAAGTCTTTCCCAAAATTTCTAAACTTTTGTTTCTTTCCATCCTTAATTTTCTGTCGATGTCACCCACTAATGATATAGATCGGCCCGAAATATTTATTAACTTTTCATTTTTTTTCTTTTTTTTGTAATAACCTACTTGATGAAGATTTTTTTCTATATTTTCTGTCGTTGCTAGTCCTTCGACCCACCCTATTTTGTCCCAAAAGTGGTAATAGACTCTGTTTGTTTCGTTTTGTGTAATCCGTCATTAATGACTCTAGTATATATATATGCAGCCTTTGCGCGTTGGTATACAACCATCTTCAAATCCCTATGGATGCAAACCTTTTTTGGCTTTCTTAAGAGGTAGACGCAACCCTTTCTTGCATCCTTAAGAGGTGGACGCAACCTTTTTTTTATCCTTGAGAGGTGTCCTCTCAACCTCCTTCTGAAGTACATGACTCTCTGTCATGACATATCCGAGACTCCTAGTCATACTAAATCTATTCCTAACGGTTAACCTACTAAACAATTACGGAATTTGGGCCTGTGCCTTCTGGTGGTTCCCTAACCATTGCTCGGAGGCCGCATTACCTTCGGCGAAATTGCCAAAAAACTTTTTTGCTTTGTGGCCTGTTTCACCACAGTGGATACAAGTTGGAGGTTTTTTACATTCCGATTGTCTATGTGGACCCCCGCAAGTCCAGCATTTTATGCGAGCGTTTTTTCTTTCACTAAATTTATACCTAGAATAATTATCCCTAGTTGGTCTTGACATATCTTTTCTTTTTAGGAATATCTAAGTTCATTGCGAATCCTTGTATTTCCCCTCTGTATAACAAATAGCTTGATTAATCCTAGCACGGTCGTTTTTTTGTAAAATACATTGTATTTTTTTAATGGTTTTATACTTATTTTTAAATTCAAATAAGAAGAAAACCTCTAAAGATTTCTGTCACTTGGAGATAACTTTAATACGTATGTAGGAGAAAATAATAACAACTAGTGGTGAAATCTAACATTTTACTATAAGTTGGTGATTTTTGGTTTACAGTTCGGTAGTATTTCCACTTAGACAAGGCTTGAGCCATTTGGACACAACAGCATTTTAAGGTTAGAATAAGCTAAATTAAATTTCTTCCCAGAAATTTAAGCTTCGAATAACTGAGGGTTTAAAGAGTAAAGGAACCTTAACCAAGAAGTCAACTTTAGAAGAGCCCTTTGTAATCCCGTTTTCAGCCTAGAGTTCCTTGTAACTTAGCTTGACTGTATAAGGACCTTAGATCCAAAAATTGGAATTATCGGACAACAACATTACTTGCCCCCCCCCCTTGTGCAATCTTCAGACATCTATTTGAAGGAGAGCCCTGTTCCCTTTTAATCATTCTTTCATTTCGTTAAACCCGTACTGCATGTTTATACAAAGGTGGCCTCGATGTTTATACAGATAGGTTTAAGGAAAGGGAACAATATTGTCATTTTAAGAATTTCCAGACCTTTATATCCAGCTATTTTCAATTGAAAGTTTTCCTTGCTAAGGTAAAAGCTTACTAAAGGTCTAAGGAACACGCAGCCCTTTCGAGAAATAATAAGAGGATCTCTTGGTTTGGGTTAATGTAAATTGAAATAAAATCAAGTACGGTTATTCTTAGCTTATCTCAGCAATAGTTTGAGCTAAAGGATTTTAATAACGCAGAACTCAAGCGTTGACTAGCTATTCTAGTGTAACTCCTTTAAGTAGAAACATTCGATAGCCTAGAATTAACTTAATCTTATTCTTTTCGGTAAACATTGGTGGATTGAATAAGTAGACTATAGACAGTAGACCTAGAAGAGGTTTAGAAATATTCAACATAATCAGAATTAGAATATTTTTCTTTTTATCTTCTTTTGTAATAAAAATCAGTTGTCACTGAATTCTGAGTACCGATTTCTTACCAAAGCCTCTGTTTGTAACACGCTACCAAATTTATTAGCCCTGATAGTAGGGGCAACCTTACAACTGGTCGCAGCGGTACTCAAGTTCGGTGCAACTTTCTTTTAGGTGGGTGAGGATTAATGACATTTATAAAATTTGGTAAAATTTAGTCCTCTGTTCCTCACAAGAAATTGTGTTTTCAGTTTTCCAAACCTATCAGAGAAAGAAAACTTTGAAAAAGTGTTCATTAAAGAAATTTTTTGACCTTAAAAGGAAGTTCAGACAGCCTTTTATCTTTCTATGATTCTTTCTTTCTTCTCCTTTTTCTTTCTCTTTGTTACGAGTTGTGTCCGTATCGTCTGTAGCTTGCTTAAATCTTTTTTAATACTAGTGTCATAGTTTAATCATCTTCAAAAGTCTAATCATACTATTAGCCTTGAGGGTTAATTTAAATCAAGATATTGGGCTAATTCTGCCCTTTCATATTCTGCCCTGGGGGTATATAAGATTTTAATAGAAATATATGTCGTAAGAACTTCAAAAAGGGCTCATTCCATCGCAAACTGAAAGGGCTAGTGCCCTTTTCAATAGTCAAAAGTGATTGGAGGGCAACTAACCCCCCTCTCACGCCCAACATTTCTCCAAACACATCTGATCAAAATGTTGTGATAGCCATTTTGTTCAACGCAGTTGAAAGGTCTGGAAATTAGTCCTTATGGAGGACAACCCCCTACAGCTCCCAGGGCAAGGGTTTTAAGGTATACCCTGGGTGCATATAAGATTTTATAGAAAGCGTTGTCATAGAAACTTCAAAAAGGGTTCAGTAAATTGGAAATTGAGAGGGCTAGTGCCCTCATTAATAGTCAAAAGCGAAAGGAGGGAAAATGCCCCCCCCACACGCTCATCATTTCCACAAACACTTCCGATCATGATGTTTATAAAGCCATTTTGTTGAACGTAGTTGAAGGGTCTAGGAATTATGTCTTTGAGTATGACAACCCCCCACAGCCCTCAGAGCTAAGGCGTTAAGTTATGCCCTTGGGGTATATAAGATTTTTATAGAGAGCGTTGTCGTAAAAACTTCAAAAATGGGTCATTGGATTAGAAATGGGTCATAGGACAAACAAATGGGATTTTCCTACTATCAATCTTGAATGACTGGTCGAAAATGACATGTAATAACAGATAAACCTCTTGTTGCTGCTAAAAGATCACCGAGTTTAGTTCTTAGTGTTAACTGACAGAGTTCCAAATATGAAGTGTTTACAGGAACATACTGGAGGTGTCTTATATTATAGTGATGAACATTATTTTATGTAATTTTTCTATCTCGAACACGTAAAAGGGGGACATTAGAATTACCCTCTCTGGAGGATTCCACAAACGAACTGTAGATGAATATACAACTGTTCGAGGAAAAGCTGGGTGCATAGTCAGCATAGATAACATGGTCACTACCACTGAAATTTTCTGTCTTAATAATACGGTTTTTAAAACCGGGATCCTCACGTAAATTCTCATTGATGAAAATTCTTTCATTCTCAAATGGATTGTAATATAAATTCTCCTTTGTTCCGTCGAAAAATTGAAAGTGAAACCACCTTTTTTTTACTTGCAATTTTTTTATTGATAACTCGACACAGCTCAAGCATATTATTTTATTACCTGTAGGGTATGTTAGCAATAGGGTAATCATTAGAGTCAAAAGTTGCCATTGCACCTTCATCATCGAATTCAAACGGTCGTATTTTAATATCATATGAGATCTCCTTTCTTTGGACATCATATGTATTCTTGATAATACAATCGACGAGAGCAACTTCATATCTACCTTGAAATCTAATGGTAGGCGACAGTTTAGTTCAAAAATCACTTGTTCTATTCAAATCATCATAGAGAGGATCGGAAATATTTGACATGAATGTCACATAGAAATCAGGGGACATTGTGTAAGTCTTCAGCACCTATCCAAAAATCCAATTCAGAGTTGTACCCAAGCCAGCGAACCAACAACTGTTTCTTACCACCCTGCGTTCGAGTTTTTAATACTTTTTCAATTTGATAATTACCACTATCTTTAGCTTTTTACAATTCATAGTCATAAAAGCCCCCCAAAATCTCATCATATTTGCTATCTCGTAGTCGATAGGTTACGGGAATAGTCTCTAGAACTTTTTACACTTTAAAAAGTTCAGCAGATCATAGGTAATTCTCTTTTTCAAAAATATTACTTGACCGATTGATTCGAACCCTATCACCCACAATCAATTTGCTTTTTATTCCATTTTCATTGTTAGAAAAATATTGCTTGACAAAAATGTCAAGTGTATTGTTATCATTTTGATGAACTTCAAAAGGACTAAGATTCGACAGGGAAGGATGAGGACGTTGATTGTAAACTTGCATAATTTCATCCAAATCATGAATAAAGACAGCAGTATTTTTGAGTGTACAATATCTATAAATGAGAAGACGAATGGTTCTAATCAATCATTCAGCCAATGCAGCCTTGATTGGACTGTGACTATGATATGACTGTGTATTATATTTTAGTAGAATTTTCTTCACATGTGGATTGACAAATTCACTTCCTCGATCCGTTTGTATTTTTTTTATAGGAATGTCGATCAAGTATTGTTTCTAGAGCAATTGCAATCTCCTCTCCACGCGTAGATTTCAGTGGAATGGCATAGGAGTAGCGACTAAAAATACTAATTGCAAATAGAATGTACTTGTATGGTTTATTGTTTGTCGTTGCCATTCATCCAAAGTCATAAGATCAGCTTGCATGATTTGCAGAGGGTAGAATGCCTTTGTTTTCTGATATTGATTAGTGCAAAGTCTGCGATTTCGATGAAGTGTGTAGCTAGGTTCATTTTGAAGATATTCTTTGCTACACTTTGTTGAACATTGGAGACTTTAGCAAGTGTACTGGGAGCACTAAGACTCCCCATCTCACCAACATTTGCATAAATATGTTTTAGAGTTTCATCCATTTTGTATGTAAATGTGTATCACCACCACCACCTCGTCCACCGCTACCCTTTTGTATACTAACAGAGGTGTTGGCAGTTGTCGGGGAAAGATGCTTTTTTCTACTGGCTAAAGTTGAATCATTGCTGCTGCTTTTGTAATTGGATTTAGGTGTACTTGTTAGAATTAGGATCTTGAAATCATCTTTTTCCGACTCATCATCCTCCTCCTTTTCGTTATTTAATGATGTCAAATCTTTTAAACTTTTTCTGTTGATCACAAGTGCTTTGGGAAAGTTTGATGTTAGTAAATATTTCAAAAGATTTGTGTCAATGGATAGAGTTTTCTTGCGATTTGAGACAAAATCAGTTATTAGATCAATGAGATTGTAAGTTTTGCTACCTAGGTTGATTTGATGATTTGTAGCATCAATTTTAATATCACTGCTTCCATTCAAATAGTTTAATAGTCTTTTACCCTGTTCCCGATAGGAAACTGGTAATAGATCTAATATTCTTGATAAGTGGTCTTCGAGTGGCAGTAGTGGCGTTGATGCAGATGATTATGTAATATTTGCCTCTTGTGTCTTATCTGCAACATTCACAACACTAATGGGTTTAATTTGATATGGATTCTGCTTGTCAACACGACGAAGTGCTATTTGAAAAACTAAAAGTTTCTGATCATCAGGTATGTTATTGTCATTAAGGAAATCTATGAAATTATTCTCAAAAGTATGCAGTGGAGATAAAGCTTCATCAATTGCAGTCAATTTATAGGATTTCGCCATATTTTTTTTGCAATACAGTTATGATTGAGACTTAGAAAGAAGAAGATTGCTAACAAGACCAGCAATAATTGGCAATAACAATGTGAAAAAACCATCCCCTGCCTGAACTAAATGTTTTATTTTCTGTTTTTGACTGGTCTTTTTCTTTGACAGTGCACGAAAAACGGGTTGAGGTTGTCTTGTTTGCTTCTTAATAGCATCTGGTAGTTGAACATTGCATGCAGTTAAATTTAAACACAG
This sequence comes from Artemia sp. Qi Xiang Cuo, assembly GCF_049724085.1. Taxonomy (NCBI): domain Eukaryota; kingdom Metazoa; phylum Arthropoda; class Branchiopoda; order Anostraca; family Artemiidae; genus Artemia; species Artemia sp. Qi Xiang Cuo. The sequence continues at coordinate 67,221,033 of NC_142805.1, forward strand.
CTCAGAAATGAGTTTAATAAACTCTCGATCTATATTGTTCAATATGACTTCCCTAGGCCGTGGTTTTGAACTACTCAAAACAGAGAACAAGTGTCTATTGTGATATAACTTCTTCAACGTCATAATTTCAACTAATATCTTTTCCTATCTCTCACCGGCAGATATACTGTTATCTCACGATCGAATATATTACTAGTAACACGTAGTTCTTCAGGCGTGTTTTGATTAAGGTCAATTACATTGTACCCATATGGTTTACTTGTAGCCTGATTGTAAGCTGACAACAAGAATTTTTGTTGACCCGGATAAATTTGTTTGTTTAATGCTATGAGGGAACTTGAGCCACGAACAACTTTGTACACAATGTAATGAGTACAGTTCAATGCAAGAGTTCGCATACATTTACTCTGATGAAAGAGATTGTGTAGAACAATGGTGACGGAAATTTTTTCATGATGAGAACGTACTGTGAACAATTGGATCATTTCCTCAGACCATTGCTCTATTGATTCAGCTAAATCATCAATAATAAGCCAAGAATTTTGTTCAATTGAATTGAACACAACATCTAACCCCTTGAAAAATTTAATTTGAGGTTCAATAGTCCTAATTCTATCATATGATTGTTGCCAAACACTATAGCAATAGTATATATTTTTATTGTATTTTGATGATCTCCTGCTGTCAACATTTCACCTCGATTCTGAATTATTTTCGTCAAAAGTGTTGTTTTCCCACTCATTGATGGTCCACAAAGAAAAGCTCTGAAAGGTGTTATAAACTGATACATAATCTATATTTCTTTTTATTTCTCTCTGCTATTTGTATCTAACTCTATGCAATGAACAACAACAACTGAAGTAAAATCACAACTGAAGTGTTTACAATATAAAATAGTCAATGCATAAAAAAAACATTAGAAATATAAATACAACAATTTTTTTTACATTGTGCAACAAAAACTAGTAAATGTATGTTCATATATATATATATATATATATATATATATCCCACCCCCCCACCCCCCCCCCCCCCCCCCCCCCACCCCCCCCCCAACCCCAAAACCATTATATATATATATATATATATATATATATATATATATATATATATATATATATATATATATATATATATATATATATATATATATATATATATATATATATATATATATATATATATATATATATATATATATATATATATATATATATATATATATATATATATATATATATATATATATATATATATATATATTTATATTTTTTTTTTTATATATATATATATATATATATATATATATATATATATATATATATATATATATATATATATATATATATATATATATATATATATATATATATATATATATATATATATATATATATATATATATATATATATATATATATATATATATATATATATATATATATATATATATATATATATATATATATATATATATATATATATATATATATATATATATATATATATATATATATATATATATATATATATATATATATATATATATATATATATATATATATATATATATATATATATATATATATATATATATATATATATATATATATATATATATATATATATATATATATATATATATATATATATATATATATATATATATATATATATATATATATATATATATATATATATATATATATACATATATAAAGAAAAAAAACTTTTAATAATACAACACTGGGGAACAAAAAATCTGCTCTAAATCATTAAAAGATGATACCGGTAGCGCCGCCCGGCGGCCGGCCGGGCGGACAAAGCCCCCCTCCCTCCCTGTTGGCGGCTGGCTGGGTGGCCGAAGGTGGGTCTTGTCAGAAAAAGTACTCATGGCAATCTTTTCAACATTTACAGTAAAATTTTTAATTTTTAAGGGGCGAATTTCCAATAGTTTTGCTCGTGGAACTGTATTTTCAACAATACAATTCCAATAGACGACCATGTCGAAATTTTTTTCCACATAGTGCGTGGGCACTCCCTTGCAACTTTTTTTTATTTTGTCGGTCTGTGTCAGTATAAAGTACACCTTCGGACTTCCATACATATCCCGAGAAATCAAGTCACATCCTGTTTCTGATTTTAAAAATAAAAATTGGTTTGGAGCTTGACGTTTGACTAGTTCCGGGTAGACTTCCCCATCCTAGTTTGTATAGTCCATACGAGAACTGATAATTTCACCGTTAGCCAAATCGTCAAATAGGTTTTCTGTTTTGACTTTTAACAATAGAGAATTTGTATCCCTGTAGCAGACCTCTACTTGTTCCTTCCCCGGCCATTGTACCCTAGCCACATTGTAGTAGAATTCCAACATGAGCTTTTTTGAAATTTCCAAGATGCCACTGCCTGCTGCAATATATTTATTCAATATTATGTTTCTTTTTTTCTATTCAATAGTACCATGTCTGGAGCAATGATTGTAAAGGAAGTGTAATTAGGATCGCCAATAATTCGAGCACATTGGTTGGGATCTGTTACAACGTCACAACTACTCCTATTGCGAACAATTTCGCATATTTTAACAAAGGCCGAATTTAAAATGAGTTTACAGATTTCTTTTTCGACCTTTGTTTTCGCTTCAGAACGTTCCTTGGCAAAAGTATCAACAAACGTTTTCAAATAAGGTTTTTGACAGAATTGGAGGGCTCTATGGATCTTTGTGACTTTGAAACCATTGTTGCACATCCAGTTCAATGCCACGTGGCGTACTACAATATTTTTTTCGGCACGAGATCGGCAATAAGTTATTGTTTTGAAGGTGACCAATGCATTCTCTCGTCCTCCACCAAAAATCTGTTGCGAGGACTCAGAGAGTCCCTAGACAGAGGTCTATTAATGCATGGAAAAACAAAATCTTTTACCGTATCATGAAGCTCCAATGGTATCTGCCCATCAACTTCAAAAAAACCATCTCACCGGTCCATTCTCCTCAACACTGGCAATGTTCGGGAAATTGGAGGCAAAAGGGTCATTGAGCCACTTATAGTCACCGCAAGGTAGAGCATAATGAGACATAGCCGAGGCGTATAGGGTATTCATATCAAGGAAAACTGCATCCGACATTTCCCCCGTCTTCTCTCTAGTTGGATCAGTTTCCAAGATGCGATTCCCATGAAAAACGTAGCCAGCCCTCATTGATCTCTCGATAAACAAGTGTTGATCAATGTCGGTGATGAGTCTAATTTTTTCCCAGCTAATTTTTAGGAAGAGGTCCATTACCATATGTGGACTGGAAAAATAGTACCCTAGATCAAGATTAAATTCTTTGTAAATTTGGTCCGTATTTTTACATACAATATCCAACAGAGTTAGCACATCACTTGACAAATACAATTTGTAGCAATCAAATCCATTTTTACACCCTCCCTCTGTCCACCCCTTTTTGGCAAAGTTGTATTCATCAGGGGTGCACCTACGATCGTGCAGACTGTCGTAAAACGATTCAATTGAGGAAATTTTCTCCTCGGCAAATCTCAACATTGAGTTAAAATGATCATAAGCGTAAACTCCTTTGACCGTTAACAAATCATATAAGGTATTTGGAAATTTTTTTGAGAAGGGGGAAAGCGTTGCAACTGTCATTACTTTTCTATACTTTAATCAATTCGCTCAAAGATTTTGGAAAAGAAACTGAAGAAATCTTAATAGCGAATTTTATTCGTGTACTCAACGCCGTCTTCAGCATATTTCCACATAAATTCCGAAACAAGCAATTTTTCCGATGACTTAGGTATGATTTTATAAGAAAAGCTGTCTTCCACCCATGCATCATCTATAACTCCATTTCTTTGAAGTTGTGCCATGGCTGGTAGCACAAACTTCAGCTCATAGTTGGAATTGTGTATAAAAACCGGAAGAAAGAGTTGTTGTTTATTTTTTAAATTACAATTATTATACACTCGACCCCCGCAGTTACTTCTCCCTGTGGAATTAGCATCAATAAGATGATTTTGATTTTGTACTTTATCGTTCTCAGCAAGAGCACCCCCACCAACCCAACATATTAATCCTAATTCTAGAGCATATTCTTCCAAATCTGATAGTGACATGGGATAGTTGTATGACGCAATCTTGATATAGACTTATTCGTTGATTTGATTAGTGCTACAAGTGCTTTTTCCATGTTACCCTCTTCTCCCATAGTCTCAAAAAACTCTACCGTTTTCATTTTGTTGTTGGGGTCTCGCTGAGCATGAGCATAGGACACGGCTACAAGTTTATGTTCTTTGACTATATTTGGCTTTGATGAGTCAGATACATCCAGCAGTCTTGCTTCACAACCCAAAGCCACCTTATCACTCTGTAACAGGGAATTTTGAAAGTTTTTAAATTGTAAAATGGCTTTGTCTCCTTCCGGTATTTCTACTCTTTGATTACCGGTAATTTTGCAATATTTCATATGATCATTGAATCGATGAATCATTTGATCATTTTTTTTCTCAGTTTGAAATTGAGAGAGTAATGACGTTCCCCTTTCGTAACACCCTCAGATAACAATTTACTAACTGCAGCAATGGGGAAAAAATGACCATATGAATTTATATCTTTGGCAGGCTCATATATGATCCAAACCAAATTTTTTATATTATCTACTGCCAGTAACCTAACTGAATACAAAACTCCTTTTTTATTTGGTTTCTTCCCCCGTCCACAAATTCTGTATCATACTGAAGAACCACTATTCCCAACCAAAGATTTTGATTTTCTTTTTCAAACATAGTTATTTCTTTTAAGGACACCGGATACTTGCCCTCCAAACAATTAAAATTTACTTTTGGGAAAAGTTCTCCACCATTTCACGCAAACTCGTCCAGTTTTTCATGCTAGCTTCCGCTGCAAGAGTTCTATGAGCAGCAGCTAAAAACGCATATTTAAACCATTTCAAACCTGCGTCAAAATTTAAACCTTGAACTCCCCCAGTAGCTAAAAAATCTGGATGACATTTCATTCGTCGGTTTCCACCCGCCCATCTTAAAGTAAATTGTTTTTTTTAATTTACTGTGTTTCAGATCCAGATGCTCTATGAATAGAATAGTGGACCCACTACCCTTCTGATTAAATGTATCCAAAGTAGATATTAATTTATTGACCCAATTGAATAAATTATCTTCAAAATTATTTAAGCCAGGGTAGAATGTCTCTTGATTCCCCGTTGAAAAATAAAAATTAAAAATATCACCTGACTTTCTTTTTTGCAAATATACTTTTTGACTAATTGAAGGTTTAATACCATCTCTTCTACCCCAGTTCTGGATCTGGGGCTCAATGCATGCTGAAATTTTGTCGATGTATGTATGGAGAGTTTCAACAGGGTCGATTAATATAATACCTCCGTCAGTTAAGCTATCCTCGGGGGTATAAAAAACTACCCTGTGTATTTCAATGTGAACTAGAGCAGATTCTAACACACTAAATTCAGGTAATACACTTTTTGGGGGTGTTACAATGCTTTCAGACCCTGCACCATTTTTCACAGGGATCATATCACTAATAGCATAAACATTGCCCCCAGAAATATCACTCTCAACAATTTCCACAAGCCTGTTAAGCACTTTTATAGTAAACTGAAAATTAGGGGGAATATTTTGTGACATACCTTCACTAATATCATCTTTTGATAGTTGGTCCTGTGAAATAAGATATTTTTCTTGAATCCTTTCTAATTCTGAACCATGGAAGGTAGTCCATTTTGTCACATTCCCGTGAAACTAAAAAAAATAAATTTAGTTTTTTTTCTCCTTTGACTGGATGTCTTTTCAAATACACAAATACACATACACACACATATCCACATACACACACACACACTCACACAAACACAAACACAGTTCTAAAAATACATATACATACATAACGACATACACACACATATATATATATAAACTATACAATTGTAATAGAGAGAGAGGATAAAATTAATTCATTCTCTGAATCGATTTTTTTACAGGGATGTTTGGGGGGAGTATTTGGCTTATCAAACACACACACACACACATTCACCCCTTTTTTTAGATACAATTTGTACTAATCCTATTTAAGTCACAAAGGTATAATAAGAGGCTTATGTTCAAACATACGCATGAAAGAGAGAGAGAGGGGGGATAAATTAAATTTTTCTTACGTTTTCGTTAGAACAGCTGATTATAGCTTGTGAAGAGTCTATTTTTGTTGTCAGGAGATGTTTTGTCATCCGAGGACTAGGGATGATCTCCACTATATTCAAAAGTGTGTCCATAACCGTAAAATCAACATGACCGGGAGACTGACTTTCATATTTGTCTTCCACTGAATACATTTCGTATGACATAGATATCCTAGGACTAGGGATGGTCTCAATCAAATTCAATAAACTATTCATAACAAAAGGATCAACATCTCCTGGCGACTGATTCTCTTCTTCATTTTCTCTTCAAATGACTGCTCGTGGAACCTCTTTCAATTCAACAATTCTTATTTTTTTTGCTCTTTTTAATTGCCTCTTTATAGCATCGGTCTAGAAAAAAAATAGCAAAATCAAATTATTTGCTACAAATATATAATGTCTTTTTAATCCTGAGAAAAATACAGTCTCAGTTTTAGTTTCTAAGTCATAGAATGCTAACAAACAATTGTTTCGTGTAGCTTAAATTTTTTTCTTCTGTACAAGGATGGGGGGGTCTTATCATACACAAACACATATTTATTACATTCCCCTATTTTTTTTAGATACAATTTTTACTAAATCTATTCAAAAATTAAATGCATAATAAGAGGCTTGTGTTCAAACACGCAAACAAAAGAGAAAGAGAGGATAAACAAATTTCACTTACGTTTTTGATAGAAGTTCTCATCATTGCTTGTGAAGAGTCCACGTTTGTTATCGGGAGTTCTTCTGCTATCCTAGGACTAGGGATGGTCTCAATCAACTTCAATAAACTATCCATAACAGAAGGATCATCATGTTCTGACGACTGATTTTCTTCTTCATTTTCCCTCCGATTGACTGCTCGTGAAACCTCTTTCAATTCAACAATTCTTATTTTTTGGGGGTTTTTTAATGGCTTCTTTTTGGCATCGGACTAGAAAAAAATATAGCAAAATAAAATTATTTGCTACAAATATATATATATATATATATATATATATATATATATATATATATATATATATATATATATATATATATATATATATATATATATATATATATATATATATATATATATATATATATATATATATACATATATATATATATATATATATATATATATATATATATATATATATATATATATATATATATATATATATATATATATATATATATATATATATATATATATATATATATATATATATATATATATATATATATATATATATATATATATATATATATATATATATATATATATATATATATATATATATATATATATATATATATATATATATATACAGTCTTTTCAATCCTGAGAAAAAAACTGTCTCAGTTTTAATTTCTAGAGGCTTGTGTTCAAACCTACACAAGAAAGAGAGAGAGAGGATAAAGAAATCTTGAAGAAAATATTTGCATAAGTAAAGAAACAGTTCCTATGAGGTAATAAATAGATGCTCTTTACCATTACATAACAAACAACTTTACTGTAGTATTGCACAAGACTCAGGTATGCGTAATAAAGTCTTTAGGTGGTAGTAGCTCCAATAGTATGCCCTCCCCTATGGGTCTCTTGGAATCAACTGAGCCCTCACTACTTTTCCTTATTTATTTTACATTTTTGGGGGGCTTGAAGCTGAGTTATTACAGCAGACTAAAACACAAAGCTAAAAAAATGTTTTTCTTGTCTCTTCGAAATAAGGTGTCCATTTTAAATCTGAATGGTTCTGATTTAGAGTTTGGTTGCATGTTATTTAAATGAAATTAAAAAAAGTCTCCCCCCCCCTCCTCTGCTATAGTATTGCACAAGACTCAGGTATGCGTAATAAAGTCTTTAGGGACTAGTAGTTCCAATAGTATCCCCCCCTAGGGTTTTTGTGGAATCTAGTGAGCCTCCACTACTTTTCCTTATTTATTTTACATTTTTGGGGGCGCGTGGTTCTGACTTAGAGTTTGGCTTCATGTTATTGAAATGAAATTAGAAAAAACGTCTTCCGTCCTCCCCTACTATAGTATTGCACAAGACTCAGGTTTGCATAATAAAGTCTTTAGGAACTAGTAGTTCCAATAGTATGCCCCCCCTATGGGTCTTGTGGAATCTAGTGAGCCTCCAATACTTTTCTTTATTTATTTTACATTTTTGGGGGCGCATGGTTCTGATTTAGAGTTTGGCCTCATGTTATTTAAATAAAATTAAAAAAAAGAGAAACCCTGAAGGTATTTTAGACCGGAAAATCTTCTGAATTCCCCTTCCCTCCCCTAGTACAAAATTCACTCACTTTTTCTTTTCTGTTAATAATATACGATTAATTTTCTATTTTTTAGTGACCTCGGTGGTTCTTAATGAATTTACATTGGTCTATAAAAAAAAGTCTTCAAACAAATCGAACAGGGCTCTTCTCTTCACAAAAAAAAATTATTGACATGGCATAAATTTGACCTCAAATAACGAGAACTAGTATTTTCAAACTAGTTGAAAAAAAATTTCATTTATATGCCTTAAGTTTTAACCCAAATGACTATAATTCTATTTCTAATATTAAACTCAATGAAATAAAGTAACTAATTTTCTTTAAAAAAAATACTTGAATTTCTTTTCAATTCTTCCCTCTCCTCGTCTTAAAAAAATATCATTTCTTTTCAATAATGTAAAATACGCCATCTTATTTTTCATCTCAAGTGAAAGTAACTCTTTGAATTCAATAGCCTTCAAAATGTATTACAAATTTTTGATGCTGCAAGTCGCTAACATTCTTAAGATACAGCGTTTAGTATTGTTACAGTGTTACAGTGTTTTAATGGAATTTTATTGAAGAAATGTTGCTTAAAAGTAATACAAGAAATAGGATTGGATGTTCATTCTAGTATATTCTTGGAATAATTTATGACGAAAATGGTAAGAAGTACATATACATATTTGTTTATAAATTATATAACCCCACTAAATATTTACTTGATAATTCATTAGCTAGGAAATTTATAAATATATATTTTAATAAGATTATCTCTCTTCCACTTATATTCACTAAGCATACTAAAAAAAACTTACCCTTTCCATAGAATCTTTATAGTCCAAATTTCTTTTCTCAGATATAATTTATTCACTTAACTATTCTGCACCAGTCGAGTATTGTTAAACTAATGATAATATTATTATTGATTTCTCACCTTATATGTACGTTTCAGAAAGTCATGGGTTTCCCCCATGGTCCCAGTTTTATATCAAGAAAAAATTAACCAATCATAATAGCTATTACCCAAGAAAGATTTTCCCAAAAACCTTGCAAAACAGACAAATCAGTTAAGCAACTAGGTTTTCCCCCAAAATCTTTCCTAGTTGAGAAACTAATTAGGTTTTCCCAAAAATGTTCACAAACATGTTATGTAACTAGGGTTTTCCCAAGGTGTCTGTTGACAAAAATATTTCTGGGTTTTCCCCCGTGACCTTGAACTTAGGACTCAGGGACTACGTACTCCCTATCAACCGTGTATAAGGCCATGCTAAGTGGTAAGGCATATACTACTGTCTCTACACTTTTGGAAGTTTCATGAGAGTTCGACCATTTTTAAAGTATTCAAAACTCTGTACTTTACAGTGTTGCAAGTATACTTGAACCAAAAGGGAAAGCCAAGAAAAAACTTGCAAAATCTAAAGAAGTGTCTGTGGGTGATGAGTTATTCAGTCTTGTCAAAAAAACGTCCAAACTAGCGTAATAAAAAAAATTATGGGACGTAAACCTTGCATTGTAGAGCCTCCCTAGACAATACTTATCAAACACTCCTTTTATTTTGGGAAGCACACCATAAATATTTTGAAGCATTTTCTTTGATACCTTTAACAATTAGAGTCTGTGAATTCATTCTGACTCCCAAAAGTTGTGTCTTTGCCAATTTTTGAAAAAAATTCTGTTGATTTTGCATTTGACTCGGTTATTTATTTAATTTATGTTTGTTGAAGTTCGAACCCCAAACTTTCAGTTCGTGTGTCAACACACTCAAGGTCATACCCAGAATTTTTTGAAGGTGTTTTACTCAAGGATTTTTTTTTGGGGGGGGGGTTACCCAAAACAAGGCAAACAAAATTGTTTATATCCATTTTTGTTGCGTTTTTACGAGTCAAACCAATATTTTGGGGGAGGGTTCAAACCCCCCTAACCCCATCCCCACTGGGTACAGCCCTGATCACACTGGATACTGATAAGCAATCAACTGGTTACTTAATGATTTTTGATCCCCAAAAGTTGTATCTGATGCCACTTCTTCTTTAAAAAATGTTTTCTTGTATTAGTTTCTTTCTGCACAAATAACACAATTCAAGATTTCTGCAGCTCTTTAACAAATCTTGTAAGATTTCTAAGCACAGTCACTTGTGCCTGTGCTCAGAAATCTACGTTACCACTTTTACGTTAGAAATTTACGTTGCCATTTGAAATTTACGTTACCACTTTTAATCCCCAAAATTTATATCTGGTACCACATCTTCTTAAAAATGATCAACTGGCTACGTAGTGACTTTAATCCTCTGAAGTTGTATCTTGTACCACTTCTTTTTACAAAATGAACGAACCAAATGGAATTCCCAGTATCACGTATCTATGCATGTGACTGAGGATGATTCAACTAGAGGAGGCTTACTTGCCAAATAATTTAGTAGAAATGCCAAATTATTATAGAATTTGGTAAAAATATCTGGTACCACATCGTCTTAAATATGATCAACTGGCTACGTAATGACTTTAATCCCCGGAAGTTGTATCTTGTACCACTTCTTTTTATAAAATAGACGAACCAAAAGGAAGTCCAAAAATCACGTATCTATGCATGTGACTGAGGATGAACCAACTAGAAGAGGCTTACTTGTCAAATAATTTGGTAGAAACGCCAAATTATTATAGAATTTGGTAGAAATGTCTGGTACCACATCAACTGGCTACGTAATGACTTTAATCCCCGGAAGTTGTATCTTGTGCAACTTCTTTTTATAAAATAAACGAACCAAAAGGAAGTCCCAGTCTCAAGTATCAATGCATGTGATTGAGGATGATTCAACTAGAAGAGGCTTACTTGCCAAATAATTTTGTAGAAATGCCTTAACATCGGTTGAACAAAACAAAGTTTAAAATGTCTAGAATAAAGAACAGAGCCAAAGTCTTGGGAAATGCCTTAGACACACACAAGCAAATTTTTCTTAGCCAAACGGTGCCACTCTATGATATAAACAAATTATTGTATGCAATTTGAACTCAAACACCACTTCTTAACATAACCTATTCTTGTCAAAATTGTAACGCGTATTAATAGGCGAGACTTTGACCTCTTCAAAACTTTACTAATTATAGAGCAAATAGTAATTGGTCTAAAAGAGCTACATCCTGAAGGGTTTTTTCAATGTAGGTTGTAAGATTTTCGCAAAGACCCTTGGTCATATATGTCTGAGACGATATTAGCTAGGACTTTAGGGAAAGGGGGTCAAAAAGGTAAACCATGCCATGCTTCAACTGCTCAGTCTGTGGTCCCTCCAGACCTAGAGCTTTTTATGTTTGCACCAATTGAATTTGATTGGCTACAAGTGAAGGTGGAATTTCTCGGAGATTCTTACCGTGGTCAATATTTGATATGTAACTACTACTACTACTAACAACTCATCGCTGCACCAAGCCACCTGAGGCCAACACAGCTAGACACGCTCCTCCTCCATCCCAATCTATTCAAAACCTCCCTTTTTACACGCGCCCATGAAGCTCCCATTTCCTTTAAATCTTTCTTTATGACGTCTTCTCACCCAAGACGAAGACGACCTGCTTTCTGTTTACCCCTAGACGGTTGGCCGAAAAGAACAATCTTCGGAAATCTCTCATCCTTCATCTGCAAAACTTGCCCTAGGCACCTCAAACATTATGAAGAAAATCTCAAAAAGTAGACTCAACAGATGGTGGGTCAATTCAAAGAAAAATGAAAAATGAGTACGCCAGTAAAAAAAGCAAATCCGTTGAGAATTAAAGCGAATACAAAATGTAATCCTCCATTATACAGACACTAAAAAGTACCATGTTACTGAAGTTAACTGCAACAAAAATATCACTAATATCAAGAAAATTACCCTAATAGTTTTTATCACCTGCTATCAAAATACAGCCATAGGGTTGATCTAGGGCAGATCTAACTGGGCGAATAAGAAATTAGCAGCCGGACTAAAGTTTAAACCTTCTCGAGTCATCGGAATTTAGAAGATGCTCAATTTTACAAACTACATACAATACGTCAAAAAGTAACTATAATATATCTAGCTTCTCTCTTACTCCACTAATATTCAGGCAAACAAATTAGCACAAAAAGAAACTTATGTTATTAGCGCCTCGCTGATAATGATGAATCACTTTAATCCCCCCCCCCAAAGCTCGTTTTCCAACTCTTTACACTGAAATCTAGAACTCATACGGCTAACACTGCAGTTTGCGCACTCGATACTTAGCTCGTGACAAAGATTACCGCGGCTGTTACTATGTTCACCCTGGACATTTAGTATATTTCAATTGATGAGTGCATTTATGAGAAAGATGGTCGAAACCTTGCACTTGGTGTATACTTTTGGTTTGGAAACTCGAGGAAGGGCTGGGAAACTCGAAAAAAGGCAATATTCAACCTTAATACCAAAGCTAAGGGCCGCTTCCAAATTCTTTTATGGACGAAAGCATAGCTGCACAACTGATGACTGACCAAAGTGTCTTGCACCGTCAGCAATTTCGACGTGTTCACAATATTCATTATATCGGAATCTCTATCATTATTTATTGTCCCCAGATACTTTATCTTGGGTAATTTTGAACGAATACTGAGATCCTTGGGAATCGGGCTGTGATACTAGAAACCGAAATTTCACCTTTCATGTGAAAAACTAGGTGATTTCTGCCACGTTCAATATGTTTTACATTATCGATTTTGCCTAGCCTTTCAAGAAACTCAGGGTGATTCAAGGGATTGTTAGACTAAAGGCTAGCTGCTATGTTAGATAATACAACTCGGTAGCCTCTCCAGTAAGTATAATTTACCTGCTATATCTGATAGATTGTATTAATTCGTAGTGGAAGGAAGTTGATACCTTCTTAATCTCGATTTCTCATTCTTAACAAACAGGAAAATGAACTTGTTTCTAGCTCCGGAGATGATAATGTTGACTCTGAATCAAAAGTTTCAGTACAACCAAAAACAAATCTTAATATTAGTAGTGGAGGCCCTGAGGTTTCTGCCGGGGCCCAGCCCAGATTTTTCTCGGAGCTCTCTGACGTCACGACAACCATAGAGAAAATAACCTTAGATTTCTACCGGAGCCCTCTGACGTCACGCGACACACCTGTACAATGCGGTCACTTGTTTCTAGGCGACATTCCCGGCCTTGGCAAGTGTTCAAAGGTTAGGTCAGGTTCTTTGAATTTGTATGACAGCCCTGGCAAGATTCCAAGTGCATATCCTATTTTAACGTGAAATACCCAGGAGTTTTATTTACTTGGAATATGGTCCGTATAATAGAAAAGTAGGATTAATAGGGAAATTGTGACGTTACGGTGCACACCCCCGTTTCAAGTGCATGTTGAACCACGCGACGCACCCTCGACTTTAAAGGGTCAGATAAGTGGAGCTACCAACCCCTCGCACCTGCAAAGTGCATTCACCTGTTCTATTAAAGGTAACACACTTGCCAAGACCCAATGACACATCATTTTGGACTCCAATGACATCATACAACTTACCCATTTCAAACAGACAGGTCTAATATGCTTGACGCTATTTTTCGTAGCCCTACCACAGGGACCCATGGGGGAGTCCGCGCTTGTAAAGTAACGACACCCGAAACCCCAAAGTATTCTTTTTTCAATAACTTAATGGCGGTACACAGTGATTGCATATCCCTCACTGCCAGATAATACCTTTTTGACATTTTTCCCCCAAAGGCCTACTTTTTTGGCCTTTCATTTTTCGCTCGAAACACCATTAATTTTTTTTCTAGAACTCTTGACCCCACCAGGACTCTAAAGGTCATTCTTTTATCCTTTCTAAGCTGCAACAATGGCTAAAAACTACATCAGTTATCAATGCATCCTCTGAAAATGAAGGGTACTAGGTGCTAGTTAGAATAATGTGAAATATCCATAAATTTAAATTAATGAAAAAGGGATATTTCCTTAAAAGCTCTTAATATGGTTTAAATTGCATGTAATATCCCCCTCCCTACCCCCCGTGGTTGCAAGCTAGAATCCCCCAGTTTTCTAAAATAGATGGTTTTTTTGCGTATATGATAATATGACAATTTCATATTTGATTTTTGTCGTGTTTTTTATGTTTTATGGATTGTTAATTTGTTACATTTTCATTGTCTGCATTTTTAAGATTTATTGTTTGGGACGAGTAAGACATGAATTTCCCCTTTATTAATATCTTGAAAGCAAACACCCCCAGGAGTGTATCAAATTGGGAGAGTAAACTTGCCGTTCTAACGACTGCCAAAAACTGGGTAATCTCAGGTGTCGTGCAATAGTTTATTTTTAGAATATAGTTCGATACAAAATATCGACAAAGGTTTCATGGACGACTTGGTTGGGACACAGTACCTCTGGAAGGAAATGACATTTCGAGTCCTGGTGGGGTCAAGAACTCTAGAAAAAAAGTGAATGGTGTTTTGAGCAAAAAATGAAACGCCGAAAAAGAAAGGCTTTTGGACGAAAAATGTCAAAATGGTATTATCTGCCAATGAAGGATGCCCAATCAGTGTGTACTGCCATTAAGCTAATAAAAAAAAAGAATGATTTGGGGGTTTCAGGTGTCGTTACGTTACAAGCGGGGATTCCTCCATGGGTTCCTGTGGTAGGGCTACGCAAAATTGCTTCAAGCATATTAGACCTGTCTGTTTGAAATGTGGTAAGTTGTATGACGTCATTGGAGTCCATAACGGTGTGTTATGGAGTCTGGCCAAGTGTGTTCCCTTTAGTAAAACAGGTGACAGCACTATGCAGGTGCGAGGGGTTGGTAACTCTACTTATCTGACCCTTTAAAGGCGAAGGTTTGTCGCGTGGTGCAACATGCACTTGAAACGGGGGTGTGCACCGTGATGTCATAATTTCCCTATTATTACTACTTTTCTATTATACGGACCACATTCCAAGTAAATGAAACACCTGGGAATTTCACCTTGGAATAGGATATTCGCTTGGAATCTTGCCAAGGCTCTCATAGAAATTCAAGTAACCTGACCTAACCTTTGAACTCTTGCCAAAGGCAGGAATGTTGCCTAGAAACAAGTGACCGTATTGTACAGGTGTGTCGTTTGACGTCAGAGGGCTCCGCTAGAAATCCAATGTTATTTTCCTTATGGTTTCCGTGACGTCAGAGGGCTCCGGTAGAAATTTGGGGTGGGCCCCGGTAGAAACCTCAGGGCCCCCACTACTCATATTAAGTTTTTAAAACCACATTCCTAAGCTAAAATGGGGAAATTATCTTTGGTGAAGAACATCAAGAAATAAAAAAAGGTGTTTTGATTTCAGATAATTTTTTGCTCTTACAGGGGTGAGCTATAATTGTTTAAAATTCTTATTTGTTTATTCTGAACAATGTTTAGCCATGGTAGATTTGAGGAGAAAATCCAATAAAGCAAGAGAGTGCTTGCTAAAAGATTTTGGTAGTTTTATTTTCCAACGGTTGTCATTTCAGTATTTTCTATCTAATTTCATTTATCTCATGATAGTGTAATTTTTTTTCATTTATTTAATTTAAATAGTGATCCATTAAAACCATTGTATTTTTCCTAATGATTTTATTAAATGTTGGGCAAGATCAAAATGGATACTGAAAAGTTGATTTTGTCAGTAAGAAATTATAGCAAAGCAAATAAAGACCATAAGCATAGGTTTTTCGTAATAAAAGGAATTGAATACAGTCTCAGAAGAATATAAAGTTGAAGGTAAGATTAGTAGGCCAATTAGATGGCTAGGCTTAATTTGAAAAATATAGGTCAGTTTGTTTAATTTTTTGCAGTAAAACCTGGGGGTCCGCCCTAAAATGCCTTCATTGGGCATAGCAGCTAAATATGTAGACTAGCATGGGACAAGTTGATTCTAGAAGTGTTACTTTTGAGCAGTCAGTTTTTTTTTTGTTTTTGTTTTTAAGCTAGAACAGAAATAAAAAAAAGGAATATATCATTTGATTCCTTACTTACAGCTATTTTTAAATTAACATCATGACTGATATTTTTGATGCATCAGTAGTAATCAACGTTATACTTTGCGTCCTTTATGTTCCATCCTGTGTTATTTGCGGCCTTTACGTTCCTTGGCACCTTTCCAGAGCATGTACCTATGGATTTGGGGCCTTTACGTTCCTTCCTGTGCTATTTGGGGCCTTTCATGTTCCTTCCGGTGTTATTTGCTTGAAGCTATAGCAATTTCAACGTTATTCTATAGAAGCTCTATACCTTTTCAAATAGATTCAAAGCTCCCACACATGGCATATGGAATTCTATGGAAGCTATAGCAAGGACTGGTTTGGTAGGTATGGTCTGGTTTGGTTGGTATAGTCTGGTTTAGTTTTTCAAAGAAAGTGAGTATTTGACATTTTCGCAAAAAGGGATTCGCAAATTGGACACTATGAACGATATTAATTAATGTTTTGAATAATAGGAGTGTGAATGATTCTAATTAGTGATTGGATTGTATAAAGGGGGAGAAAAAATAGGATTAAACTGATTAGCAGTTAAGGTAACCCCGAAGGAGTTGTTAACTCAGGTAATTTAGTATAAATTTGAAACATCATCAGTCTATGAAAATAGCTAACGACGATAGAATGACATTTTGACTTGACCTAACTTTACCTTTCCGATGTGTTCTGTATAATACACAAGTGATGTTTGATAAGTATTGTCAATTTAAAATAGGATCTAACATTCCCTTCGTTCCCCCATTTCTGAGGGCAGGAGAGGGGGAGGGGGAGTCAATTTCAGAGGGAAACCAAAAATACTCAGAATCGAAAATAAACGGGATCTGCCTCAAGGGGAAGACTCAAAGACCCTTCGTTCCCCCATTTCTGAGGGCAGGGGAGGGGGAGGTCAATTTTGGAGGTAAAACCAAAAATACTCAGAATCGAAGATAAACAGGAATCTGCATCAAGGGGATGGCTCGGAGGCCCTTCGTTCCCACATTTCTGAGGGCAGGGGAGGGGGAGGGGGAGTCAATTTCAGAGGGAAAACCAAAAATACTCAGAATCGAAAATAAACAGGATCTGTCTCATGGGCAAAGCTCAGAGGCCCTTCATTCCTCAATTTCTGAGGGGCAGGCGTGGGTGGGGGTAATTATGTTCGGCAACACAAAAAGAAATCGTACTCTAAAATAAATAGGATATACATACAGGGGAAGCTTAACCAGCCCGTTGGTCCCCCAGTGGTGAGGGCAGGGGAGGGGGAGGGGGAGTCACTATACGAGTTCACACAACAAATACTCAGACTTGAAAACATAAGGGCTCTGACTCATGGGACAAGGCTCTAAGGTCCTTCGTTCCTCAATTTCTGACGGGCAGGAGAGGGAGAGGGTCAGTTTTGGAGGGAAAACCAAAAATACTCAGAATCGAAAATAAACGGAAATCTGCCTCAAGGAGAAGGCTCAGAGGCCCTTTGTTCCCACATTTCTGAGGGCAGGGGAGGGGGAGGGGGAGTCAATTTTGGAGGGAAAACAAAAAATACTCAGAATCGAAAATAAACGGGATCTACCTCAACGGGAAGGCTCAGAGGCCCTTTGTTCCCACATTTTTGAGGGCAGGGGAGGGGGAGGGGGAGTCAATTTTGGAGGGAAAACTAAAAATACTCAGAATCGAAAATAAACGGGATTTACCTCAAGGGGAAGGCCTGGGCTGATGTTTGCAAGTCGAAGAATTTGTCTTTGTTGGTTTGAATGTCTAAAGTGCCTGTCTTTCTCTGTTTACATGTCTGATTCTTTTTGTTTGCATGTCCGGGTTGGTGTTTGCAAGTCCAAGTTCGGTTTTCAGACCTACGTTTTTTAGATTTTTGTGGGTGTTTGGTTCCCGGGGTTTATTATTTGAGAAGTTAACTTTAGTATTTCGTGATTTGACGTGATTGAAATCATGAATTAGAATAGTTAATTAGCTGTTTGGGTTTTCAGACCTATTTTTTTTAGATTTTCGTGGGTGTTTGGTTCCTGGGATTTATTATTTGAGAAGTTACCTTTAGTATTTCATGGTTTGACTTGCCTGAAATCATGAATTAGAATATTTAATTGGCTGTTTGGGGATTTTCAGACCTAGGTTTTTTAGATTTTCGTGGGTGTTTGGTTCCCGGGGTTTATTATTTGACAAGTTAACTTTAGTATTTCGTGATTTGACGTGCCTAAAATCATGAATTAGAATAGTTTATTAGCTGTTTGGGTTTTCAGACCTAGTTTTTTAGATTTTCGTGGGATGTTAGGTTCCTGGGATTTATTATTTGAGAAGTTAACTTTAGTATTTCATAGTTTGACTTGCCTGAAATCATGAATTAGAATATTTAATTGGCTGTTTGGGGATTTTCAGACCTAGGTTTTTTAGATTATCGTGTGTGTTTGACTCCTGGGGTTTATTATTTGAGAAGTTAACTTTAGTATTTCGTGATTTGACGTGACTGAAATCATGAATTAGAATAGTTAATTAGCTGTTTGGGTTTTCAGACCTATTTTTTTTATATTTTTGTGGGTGTTAGGTTCCTGGGATTTATTATTTGAGAAGTTAACTTTAATATTTCATGGTTTGACTTGCCTGAAATAATGAATTAGGATATTTAATTGGCTGTTTGGGGATTTTCAGACCTAGGTTTTTTGGGTTTTCGTGGGTGTTTGGTTCCCGGGGTTTATTATTTGAGAAGTTAACTTTAGTATTTCGTAATTTGACGTGCCTGAAATCATGAATTAGAATAGTTAATTAGCTGTTTGGGTTTTCAGACCTAGTTTTTTAGATTTTCGTGGGATGTTAGGTTCCTGGGATTTATTATTTGAGAAGTTAACTTTAGTATTTCATAGTTTGACTTGCCTGAAATCATGAATTAGAATATTTAATTGGCTGTTTGGGGATTTTCAGACCTAGGTTTTTTAGATTATCGTGTGTGTTTGACTCCTGGGGTTTATTATTTGAGAAGTTAACTTCAGTATTTTGTGGTTTTACGTGCCTGAAATCATGAATTAGAATATTTAATTAGCTGTTTGGGTTTTCAGACCTAGTTTTTTTAGATTTTCGTGGACGTTAGGTTCCTGGGATTTATTATTTAAGAAGTTAACTCTAGTATTTCGTATTTGACGTGCCTGAAATCATGAATTAGAATATTTAATTGTCTGTTTGGGGATTTTCTGACCTAGTTTTTTTAGGTTTTCGTGTGTGTTTGACTCCTGGGGTTTATTATTTGAGAAGTTAACTTTAGTATTTTGTGGTTTTACGTGCCTGAAATCTTGAATTGGAATATTTAATTAGCTGTTTAGGGTTTTCAGACCTCGGTTTTTTAGATTTTCGTGGATGTTTGACTCTTTGGGTTTATTATTTAAGAAGTTAACTTTAGTATTTCGTGATTTGACGTGCCTGAAACCATGAATTAGAATAGTTAATTAGCTCTTTGGGTTTTCAGACCTAGTTTTTTAGATTTTTGTGGGTGTTAGGTTCCTGGGATGTATTAATTGAGAAATTTTCTTTAGTATTTTATGGTTTGGTTTGCCTGAAATAATGAATTAGGATATTTAATTGGTTGTTTGGGAATGTTCAGACCTTGGTTTTTTAGGTTTTCTTGTGTGTTTGATTCCAGGGGTTTTATTATTTGAGACGTTAACTTTAGTATTTCGTGATTTGACGTGCCTGAAATCATGAATTAGAAACGTTAATTAGCTGTTTGGGTTTTCAGACCTAGTTTTTTAGATTTTCGTGGGTGTTAGGTTCCCGGGATTTATTATTTGAGAAGTTAACTTTAGTATTTAATAGTTTGACTTTCCTGAAAAAATGAATTAGAATATTTAATTGGCTGTTTGGGGATTTTCAGACCTAGGTTTTTTAGATTTTCGTGTGTGTTTGACTCCTGGGGTTTATTATTTGAGAAGTTAACATTAGTATTTTGTGGTTTTACGTGCTTGAAATCATGAATTAGAATAGTTAATTAGCTGTTTGGGTTTTCAGACCTAGTTGTTTTAGATTTTTGTGGGCGTTAGGTTCCTGGGATTTATTATTTGAGAAGTTAACTTTAGTATTTCGTATTTGACTTGTCTGAAATCATGAATTAGAATATTTAATTGGCTGTTTGGGGATTTTCAGACCTAGTTTTTTAGATTTTCGTGTGTGTTTGACTCCTTGGGTTTATTATTTGAGAACTTAACTTTAGTATTTTGTGGTTTTACGTGCCTGAAATCATGAATTAGAATATTTAATTAGCTGTTTAGGGTTTTACCCTGTCGATGACACACCTATAAAAATTGTGTATGAGTCAAAATGCAATAATGATTATTCTACAGATTACGAACTAAGAGAAGACAATAGCTATAGTATCAAGAGAGAACACGGTGAACCATTTTATGGAACAGATTCAAAATGTCCAAAGTTGTTCATTGATATTAATAATGTATAATAATTTATATTTTTTGTATTAATATTCTACATGACATTATTTCATTAAAAATATTACATTATTATGTATTCATTATTTTTAGAGTAAGCTAGCATATCGAACGTTTAGAATGTCTATTAAAACATCGGGGATGCAAGAGAAGGAATTTATATGCATAATATATTGGATAGATAAATTAACATAGAGAAAATCTAGGTATAAGAATGAATAAATTCTCTATCAACATCTATTGACAGATACTTGGGATGGCATTTACACAATCAAAGTATTGTAAGCAGCAAACTCTTTTTTGAATTCAACTCATGGGATTTCTCGAATTAAATATCAAAACAATAAAGAGTTTATTACTTACTTGCGATTTTATCATGATTTCTCGAATTAAATATCTGTATTGTGTCCAGGAAGCGAATACAAGAAAGCGATTGTTACTTACAATTTCTTCACAATTTAATGAAAAGAATAGAACTAGTCTAAAGAATAAATACGGATTAAGCTTAAAGATATTTATTGCTTAAACGTATTAACAGATTTTTTTTTTGAGAAAAAAAAACAAAAAAAAACACAAAAACAAATGTTTACATAAAAATAGTACTTAGAGTTCACTCTTAAACATCCACAAACGATGGTCCCATGATATAGAATAGTTTTTACCATGTCTTATGGATTTATCACGATCAGGTATGTTCTTAGGTATCCACTGTGTGAAGAACCTAACCTCGTCTTCAGGACGGTGATAACCCCCTTCAAATTTAGGACACTTAAACTCTTCTAGATTGAAAATTGGAATCCTAGGATCACACTTTTGAATTAAAACTTTATCTGTAGGTACATTGCCCTTTACGTAGAGTGCTTCAACCCCGAAAAAGCTGCAAATTTCACTGACTTCCTCTTGAACATTTCTCAGTTCCTGACCAGCATTATTAAGTGGTTAAATCCCTCTATTGTAGAATCTCAGTCTTTTTATATGACTTAATGTAGTATTCCACAAGCTTTTATCATGCTCAAACATGTTATAGTTCACTATCCAATGATAACAGTCAATTTCTTCGAGTTCCATAGACAATAATAAAAATGCAAATTCAAATATAACACCACAAAATGATTTTTTCAAACTGATCAATTCTGTGTCATACAGCCCTATCATCTTGGAAGTTATTAATGTAGTTGTTAAGTAGAAAAATACTTCATCAAACTTTTATACCTTCGCTCAAGGTTGAATTGAGTTATGGCTAGGGGGATGAGTCCTAAAACCATCTGAATTCATTGTGGGGAGGAGTCATAAAACCCTTGGAAGTCATTGCAGGGAGGAGTCAATAAACTCTCGATATCTATTGCATGTAAATGAAGCCTGGAAATTTCAATAACAGAACAATTCTTTTTTTTCTCTTTATCACAAACAATTTTCACTTAGATACACGATGTAGAAATTTAATTCAAGAAATTTTAAAAAAATTCTCAGTAAGTAACAATTTCTTTCTTGAAGTCAACTCTTGGATACACAAAACGGAAATTTCATTCAAGAAATTATGAAAATATTTGTAAGTAAGTAACAAGCTCTTTATTGATTTCACCTCTTGAATATACAGTACAGATACTTCATTCAAGAAACTTGATTAAACACGTTTTGAAACTACATGCTATTTGCTTTCCTTTCCTTGGCACCTTTCCAAACGAGCGGGGATTCCTCTCTGGTTCCTACACATTGCAAAAAAGTGAGCAGTACGAAAACTCCACGTTTTCAACCAGACTGTTTTTTTTCTCTTTATCACAAACAATTTTCACTTAGCTACACGATGTAGAAATTTAATTCAAGAAATTATAAAAAAATTCTCAGTAAGTAACAATTTCTTTCTTGAAGTCAACTCTTGGATACACAATAAGGAAATTTCATTCAAGAAATTATGAAAATATTTGTAAGTAAGTAACAAGCTCTTTATTGATTTCACCTCTTGAATATACGGTACAGATACTTCATTTAAGAAACGTGATTACACACGTTTTGAATCTACATGGTATTTACTTCCATTTCCTTGGCATCTTTCCATACGAGCAGGGATTCCCCACCCACTGGGTCCTACACATTGCAAATAAGTGAGCAGTACGAAAACTCTACGTTTTCAACCAGACTGTTTTTTTTAGACAACACCCATTTTTTAGGGACCAATAAGAGACAGCGGAGGTTGCTCAATATACAATAACTTGATGGGTGATTGGTTACACACCGCGACGGCGCATACATAGTGAGAGAGACCTGCAAAGTCGACATAGCTTTATTTCATTTTTTTAAGTTTAATTTAGACGAGGGTCCGTGCGCGCACGTACCCTCGTCTAAATTAATCTTAAAAAAATTAAATAAAGCTATGTCGACTTTGCATGTCTCTCTCACTATGTACGCGCCGTCGTGTGTGTAACCAATCACCCATCAAGTTATTGTATATTGAGCAACCTCTGCTGTCTCTGATTGGTCCCTAAAAATGGGTGTTGTCTAAAAACCAGTCTGGTTGAAAACGTGGAGTTTTCGTACTGCTCACTTTTTGCAATGTTTAGGAACCAGTGGGAATCCTGCTCGTTTGGAAAGGTGCCAAGGAAAGGCAAGCAAATAGCATGTAGTTTCAAAACGTGTTTAATCACGTTTCTTAAATGAAGTATCTGTACTGTATATTCAAGAGGTGAAATCAATAAAGAGCTTGTTACTTACTTACAAATATTTTCATAATTTCTTGAATGAAATTTCCGTATTGTGTATCCAAGAGTTGACTTCAAGAAAGAAATTGTTACTTACTGAGAATTTTTCATAATTTCTTGAATTAAATTTCTACATCGTGTAGATAAGTGAAAATTGTTTGTGATAAAGAAAAAAACAGTCTGGTTGAAAACGTGGAGTTTTCTTACTGCTCACTTTTCTGCAATGTGTAGGAACCAGTGGGGAATCCCCGATCGTTTGGAAAGGTGCCAAGGAAAGGCAAGCAAATAGTATGTAGTTTCAAAACGTGTTTAATCGCGTTTCTTGAAGGAAGTATCTTTACTATATATTCAAGAGGTGAAATCAATAAAGAGCTTGTTACTTACTTACAAATATTTTCATAATTTCTTGAATGAAATTTCCATATTGTGTATCCAAGAGTAGACTTCAAGAAAGAAATTGTTACTTAATGAGAATTTTTTCATAATTTCTTGAATTAAATTTCTACATCGTGTAGCTAAGTGAAAATTGTTTGTGATAAAGAGAAAAAAAAATTGTTCTGTTATTTAAATTTCCAGACTTCATTTACATGCAATAGATATCGAGAGTTCAATGACTCCTCCCCGCAATGACTTCCAATGGTTTTAGGACTCCTCCCCACAATGAATTCAGATGATTTTAGGACTCATCCCCCTAGCCATAACTCCATTCAACCTTGAGCGAAGGTATAAAAGTTTGATGAAGATTACACCACTTAATAATGCTGGTCAGGAACTGAGAAATGTTCAGGAGGAAGTCAGTGAAATTTGCAGCTTTTTCGGGGTTGAAGTGCTCTAAGTAAAGGGCAATGTACCTACAGATAAAGTTTTAATTCAAAAGTGTGACCTTAGGATTCCACTTTGCAATCTAGAAGAGTTTAAGTGTCCTAAATTTGAAGGGGGTTATCACCATCCTGAAGACGAGGTTAGGTTCTTCACACAGTGGATACCTAAGAACATACCCGATCATGATAAATCCATAAGACAAGGTAAAAAATATTCTATATCATGGGACCATTGTTTGTGGATGTTTAAGAGTGATCTCTAAGTACTATTTTTATGTAAACATTTGTTGTTGTGTTTTTTTGTTTTTTTTCTCAAAAAAAATCTGTTAATACGTTTAAGCAATAAATATCTTTAAGCTTAACCCGTCTTTATTCTTTAGAATAGTTCTATTTTTTTTCATTAAATTGTGAAGAAATTGTAAGTAACAATCGCTTTCTTGAATTCGCTTCCTGGACACAATACAGATATTTAATTTGAGAAATCATAATAAAATCGCAAGTAAGTAATGAAGTCTTTATTGTTTTGATATTTAATGTCGAGAAATCCCATGAGTTGAATTCAAGAAAGAGTTTGCTACTTAACATACTATGATTTTGTCAATGCTATCCCAAATATCTGTCAATAGATGTTGATAGAGATTTTATTCATTCTTATACTTAGATTTTCTCTATGTTAACCTATCTATCCGATATATGATGTATGTAAATTCCTTTTCTTACATCTCCAATGTTGTAATAGACATTCTAAACGTTTGATATGCTAGCTTACTCTAAAAATAATGAACTCATAACAATGTAAGGAATAATATATTTTTAATGAAATAATGTCATGTAGAAAATTAATACAAAAAATAGATATTATTAAGCATCATTAATATAAATGAACAATTTTGGACATTTTGAATCTGTTCCATAAAATGATTCACCATGTTCTCTCTTGATACTATAGCTATTGTCTTCTCTTAGTTCGTAATCAGTAGAATAATCATTAATCCATTTTGACTCATACACAATTTTTATAGGTGTGTCATCGACAGGGTAAAACCCTAAACAGCTAATTAAATATTCTAATTCATGATTTCAGGCACGTAAAACCACAAAATACTAAAGTTAACTTCTCAAATAATAAACCCCAGGAGTCAAACCCACACGAAAACCTAAAAAACCTAGGTCTGAAAATCCCCAAACAGCCAATTAAATATTCTAATTCATGATTTCAGACACGTCAAATACGAAATACTAAAGTTAACTTCTCAAATAATAAATCCCAGGAACCTAACGCCCACGAAAATCTAAAAAACTAGGTCTGAAAACCCAAACAGCTAATTAACTATTCTAATTCATGATTTCAGGCACGTAAAACCACTAATACTAAAGTTAACTTCTCAAATAATAAACCCCAGGAGTCAAACACACACGAAAATCTAAAAAACCTAGGTCTGAAAATCCCCAAACAGCCAATTAAATATTCTAATTCATGATTTCAGGCAAGTCAAACTATGAAATACTAAAGTTAACTTCTCAAATAATAAATCCAAGGAACCTAACACACACGAAAATCTAAAAAACCAGGTCTGAAAAGCCAAACAGCTAATTAAATATTCTAATTCATGATTTCAAGCACGTCAAATCACGAAATACTAAAGTTAACTTCTCAAATAATAAACCCTGGGAACCAAACACCCACGAAAATCTAAAAACCTAGGTCTGAAAATCCCCAAACAGCCAATTAAATATTCTAATTCATGATTTCAGGCAAGTCAAACTATGAAATACTAAAGTTAACTTCTCAAATAATAAATCCAAGGAACCTAACACACACGAAAATCTAAAAAACCAGGTCTGAAAAGCCAAACAGCTAATTAACTATTCTAATTCATGATTTCAGGCACGTCAAATCACGAAATACTAAAGTTAACTTCTCAAATAATAAACCCCAGGAGTCAAACATCCACGAAAATCTAAAAAACCTAGGTCCGAAAACCCAAAATAGCTAATTAAATATTATAATTCATGATTTTAGGCACATAAAAACAAAAAATAATAAATTTAAAATCTCAAATAATAAACCCAAGGACTAAAACAAACACTAAAAAATAAAAAAAATACGTCTGAAAATCCAAAAACAGACAAATAAATATTATAAATCAATATTTCAGGCACGTCAAATACGAAATACTAAAGTTAACTTCTCAAATAATAAATCCCAGGAACCTAACGCCCACGAAAATCTAAAAAACTAGGTCTGAAAACCCAAACAGCTAATTAACTATTCTAATTCATGATTTTAGGCACGTAAAATCACAAAATACTAAAGTTAACTTCTCAAATAATAAACCCCAGGAGTCAAACACACATAAAAATCTAAAAAACCTAGGTCTGAAAATTCCCAAACAGCCAATTAAATATTATAATTCATGATTTCAGGCAAGTCAAACTATGAAATACTAAAGTTAACTTCTCAAATAATAAATCCCAGGAACCTAACACCCACAAAAATCTAAAAAACTAGGTCTGAAAACCCAAACAGCTAATTAACTATTCTAATTCATGATTTCAGGCACGTCAAATCACGAAATACTAAAGTTAACTTCTCAAATAATAAACCCCGGAAACCAAACACCCACGAAAATCTTAAAAACCTAGGTCTGAAAATCCCCAAACAGCCAATTAAATATTCTAATTCATGATTTCAGGAAAGTCACACTATGAAATACTAAAGTTAACTTCTCAAATAATAAATCCCACTAACCTAACACCCACAAAAATCTAAAAAAAACTAGGTCTGAAAACCCAAACAGCTAATTAACTATTCTAATTCATGATTCCAGGCACGTCAAATCACGAAATACTAAAGTTAACTTCTCAAATAATAAATCCCAAGAACCTAACATGCACGAAAATCTAAAAAACGTAGGCATGAAAACCCAACTTAAACTTCAAACAACAACTTGGACGTAAGAACAAAAAAAATCCGATAGATCAACAGCGACAGACAGGCAAATTAGACATTCAAACCAACCAAAACAAAGTATTCGACAAGCAAACATCAGTCCAGACTTTCCCCTTGAGGAAGATCCCGTTTATTTTCGATTCTGAGTATTTTTGGTTTTCCCTCCAAAATTGACTCCCCCTCCGCCTACCCTGCCCTCAGAAATGTGGGAACGAAGGGCCTCTGAGCCTTCTCCTTGAGGCAGATTCCTGTTTATTTTCGATTCTTTTTACTTGTAGTAATTTTTTACTTGTAGCTATTTTTAAATGCCGTCATGACTGATATTTTTGACTGAGTTATATATATATAGAATGGCTGAGTTAATTATGCCTTCAAGAAGTTTTCCCACTCCTGAGGTGAGACTAATTGGTCGATAGTTGCTGGCTTTATATCTGCTGCTTCCTTTATGAACAGGTGTAATGTAAGCTTCCTTCTAATCTTGTGGGATAGATTTAGTATTTAGAGATTTTGGAATACTAGGGTGAGAGGATGTGATAGTATTTCATACGTCTCCTTTAAAAGCCCAGGGGCCAATCCGTCAGGTCCTGTTGATTTATTTGGGTTAATTTTCTTTAATCGAGTCTCTATATCTACTTTAGTAATATTGATGGGTGGCAAACTTAAATGAATTTCGTACTGCGGGGGGTCTGGAAGTGGGGCATTATCTGCAACAGTGAATACTGAAATGAACTGTTTATTTAATGCATTAGCTATCTCCCTTGAGTCACAGATTTTGATCCATCTTGTACAAGTTGAGCGACAGAATGCCTTCCAGGCTTACCCGATGATACATACCTCCAAAATTTCTTACGGTTAGTTTTTGTTGCAGCTGCCACTGATTCCTCATACTTTTCGATGGTATTTCTGGTGAGACTTCTGAGCTGGTTAAACGCCTGTTTATATTTCGTGTAATAGTCAGCCTGGTTTTGATTCTTTGTGTACAGCTTCCAGTATTTCTTTTTTATTTTCCTAGCCTTTTTAATTTCTTTTGTGATATACGGGAGGGTTCTTGGTTTCCTTTTCCATTTTCTAGAAAAGTTATTATCAATAGCCTTCAATAATATTCTTTTCATAGCTGTCCATGACTCTTCCACATCTGTATTCTCAATGAAAGACCAATCACATTGAGTCAGTTCCTGACGAATTAGACTGTAATCAGTGTACACGTGTTTTGTAAATTTTAGTCTTTGAGGATACAGTCTAAAACTACAACTTATGACAGTGTGGTCACTAGCTCCATTTGTGATAGGGGCCTGATGCTTATTATAGACTCTTGGTCTTTTGCTAATAGAAGTTCAAGTAGCGGAGGGTTCTGACCATTTCTATATCTTGTCGGGAAGTTAACTGTCTGGTACAAAGAATGATTAAATAGGCACTCCAGAAATGGTCTTATTAAACTATTTTCAGAAAAAATGAATCCGTTGACCCATTGAATATTTGGGAGATTAAAATCACCAACAATAATTATGTTTCCTAGTAGCTTCATTTTAATATCAATTGAAGTACTCATAGCAAGTAGAGACGATTCAAGGCTAGGAGAACTGAGGCTTATATACATGCAACCAATGTAAAATGGCCACAAGGTAGGAGGACAGATATCCCCACTTGTTCAATATATGACTCATAATCTGAATTAATATCTATGCTTTCTACCTTCAGAGAGCTTCGGATGTGCATGGCTATTCCTCTTCCTTCTTCTCTAGATAAGTTGGTGACCAGGGTATAATCGGGTATCTGAATTAGGGTATCTCCAAGAGGAGTATTGGTCCACTTAGGTTTACTCTCGCAGAAAGCGTAAACGTCTGCTTTTTCCGTCGAAACAGCATATTTTATCTCATGGAGCTTTGACGTTAAACAATTACGTTACTGAAGACGACTTTCGGACCATTGTTCATCCAATGAGTGCAACTTTTATTCGGGCTGTGTGCGTTATTATCCATATCATTACATTCCCCACACTCTATGCTGCTGTGGTTTGAATCATCACTCATGAAAACAGTGTGCTCGGAAAGAATACAGCTTACTGATCTCGCACTGTAAAAAGATTCACTTGATTCATCAATTGTACTAATTTCAACATTAGAAGACACAGGGCTATTTACACTACTATCTATATTTCTTCGACTGACCATGTTTCAAACAATAGGCTATACTAAAAATGTGGTTCAATACCGCTCTCTAGGGCTATAATGAAAGAAAGGTTGAAATGGTTAGGGCACGTTATGCGGATGAAGGATGACAGATTGCAGAAGATTTTTCTTTTCGGCCAACCATCTAGGGCTAAACGGAAAGCAGTTCGTCCCCGTCTGGGGTGGGAGGACGTCATAAAGAAAGATTTAAAGGAAATGGGAACTTCGTGGGCGGGTGTAAAAAGGGAGGCTTTGAATAGATTGGGGTGGCGGAGGATCGTGACTAGCTGTGTGGGCCTCAGACGGCTTGGTGCTGCGGTGAGTTGTTAGCAGTAGTAGTAGTAGTATATTTCTTCGAGAATTATCTAGTTTGTGTCCATCGCAGCTGGTGCTGCGGAGGTGGGCCCGTTTCTTGGAACAATTCTGTTTCCCCAAATGACTAGGTTTTCTTCACCATTGGTTCGTCGCGCATGAAGTACTTCATACAGCTTTGTCCTCTTTATACGGTCGGCTTTTGAAACATCATTTCTAAACTGAATTTGGCCGGTTACTTTTCTTTCATATGACTTTTGCAGGATTACTTTCTTAATTTTTAATTCATCAACCAAAAAAATAATGCGAATCGCCTTACGCGAATCATTTTCATTCCCGGAGTTGTTGGGATTGACGAGGCGGCGAACATTTTTCACAGCTATCCGTTATAGGCCGTATTCGTTACATAAGAAGTCACAAATGAATGTCTTATCATTGGGTTGCGGCAATATTTCGAATGCTAGGATATTTAATTTGCGTCTTTGTTT
Organism: Artemia sp. Qi Xiang Cuo; assembly: GCF_049724085.1. Classification (NCBI taxonomy): domain Eukaryota; kingdom Metazoa; phylum Arthropoda; class Branchiopoda; order Anostraca; family Artemiidae; genus Artemia; species Artemia sp. Qi Xiang Cuo. Next base: position 67,251,285 of record NC_142805.1, read on the forward strand.
GTCTCTATCTTCAGCAATCAATATTCTCACGTGGCTCTCGAGATCCTGGTTCATTTCATCTTTAAGAGATTCTACTTGAGATTTGATTAGCTTTTGTAACAGATCAGGATTACTAGCAGCCCCCGGAGCTTGCTCAAGCGAAGTAATACGAGTCTCCACATCCTTGAACTTGGTATCAATGTCTTTCTTGAACTCTTCTTTGAATTCACTAAATGACTGTTTAACTGCATTCTTGATTTTAATATCTAGGTCCTGTACAGCAGTTATTGCAGGTTAAAGTGGTTAGAGCGTTTTGTTAACTATGGATTGTATTTCAGCTGCACTAGCGCCACTATGGGCGTTACCCTTACAAACGGGACACTTCCATTCGCAACCTAATCTCCTTGTTAATTTCGTCAGAAGATTATACTTGGGTTTTTTTAATTTCAAGGCAATCGATGCAAAGCCATTGTTTACAAATGTCACAGTTCATTGCACTAGATTCTTCATCCAGATTTTCGTCACAAGCAGCGCAAATGTCTTTGCCTTTTTTTGAGCTTTCTCGATGCGTTTTTGGTGGCATTCTGCAGCTTTTAGGCACTGATATCAAGGCAACACCAAATAAAACGCAACCCGGGTAACAGGTAACAGAACGCAACTTGAGTAACAGAATGCAACCAGGAACACGAGAACACGGGACGGCTAGGTAGCTTTAGTGTAAAGTCAAAACGTTAGGATAAATTCTAACAAAAAAACGTCCAAGTCTATAAGAATCATATTTTTCCAGCATGATACACGTATTTTTCTCTTATTAGTTCAATATCATCACAACAAATTAATCACATGTAGCCATAGTTTTCACAATTTTTTAACAGACAAGCTAAACTAGGTGTATCTTATCCAGATAGAAAATCACCATAACTTGAGGTGCCATCACCTCAAGTTATTCCTAATCTCAGTGACTTATTCTTCTTAATGTTGATTTTCAAACCTATTCTTGCGACCTTAGATCTCAAACCATCCAGAAAATCATTCATTTTGCTAACGTTTTCATCGAGGATACTCAAATCATCAGCACAATGCAAGTATAAGAGAGTTTTGCTTCCCCAATTGATTCTGTAATCTCCCATTGGCTTTGTTATGGTCCTTAAGACAATAGCCCATCAAAATAATCCATATAAATAAGGGCAAAACACAACTCTGCTTAACTTTTGATTCAATATAAAATCAGCAGCTAACTTCATTTCCTGCCATAACTGCAGCAATTTTTTCATCATACGTAGCACTAACCACTTTAATATATTTATCTGGTACACCATACAAGGATAGAAACTTTACTTAAGTTACTTTATCGACTGAATCAAACAGTTGTCCATTATTTAAAAAGCTTGTGACTATAGGGGTTTGAAGAATTAGTTTTGAGTGAAAATTTGGTCAATACATCATCTCCACTTCCTAAAATCACACTGTTCTTCTCCCAAAACTTTATCTACAATATCTCTAAGTCAAAAAAGCATCATCATGCTAAGTAATTTGCTTCCTACAGAAACTAAGCTAGTGCATCTATAATTACCACACTCAATCTTATCGTCTTTCTTATAGAGGGATTTAATTAAAGTTTTCTTAAATGGCTAAGGACTTCCCCCTTTTCAAAAACCATATTCACAATCTTCTGTAATTTATCTTTAAATTCACGACCACCATATTTAAAAGACTCATTTACCACGCTTTCAGCACCTGGGATCCTATTATTTTTTAATCTCTTTAATGACCCTCTGTCACTAGCTCTTCCTCACAAAATAGTTTTTCTTCAATTCCAAGTGTCACAAATGTTTTCATTCATTTCCGTACTTTTCTCCGTAGTTTTATCACGGTTTAGTATTTTCTAAACCGTTTTTCAAAATGTCGCATGTTTAGTGAAAAGCTTCCAAGGTATGGACTGGCAACTGTAGAACAGTTTACAGATGTAATGGTAAATATTATACATCACTGTGAATACATGGAGGCATAATTGTCCTTTACTTAATTTCAGCTTAAATTCGATGATTGAGCCTTTATGTAATAATGGAAAAGTAAATTGATGTATTCCTACTCCTTCGGCATACGACACTGCATCAAAACTTGTGCAACTCTCATGGTTATCCATCAGAGGTTAGACAGGCTCAATAGGGGATGGACACACATGAGAACAAGTACTGCATGAACAAGTCCATTGTCATCCAGGCATTACCAGACTTACCACTTGCAATAGCAGCAGTTACAAGAGGAGCTCTATCAAGAACCCTGAGAACAAAACGATCCCGTGGTAAGATCAAGAAAGCTTGAATGAGTCAAGGCTAAAAAGATAGATGGAAAAATTTTGGTAATCTTAATTTCTATCATTGACAAAAAAAGTAGCATCGCTACTATTAGTATATTTTTTTTGTTGATTCTATGCTTATGTTAGTTCTGTTAACCATGGCTTTCATTTTTGGCTTTTTTGTTTTGGCAGTTTTGTATTGTCGTTTTTCAATATTTTTAAGCCTACAAGCTGCACTGTTTGATTGCTTCAAAATTCAAATATCTTTGAAAAACTGCAGTATGAAAATACATCAAAATGCAGTTTTTTGACAAAATTTATTCTACTTTAAAAACAATTTTATTTTTAGTTCCAAAAGGCACTAGATGTAGCAATTTCCTTTAAAATGAGTTATTATACAGCTCTCTATGATTTTCCCGTGCCAAGCTAGCTGAGGAGGAAGAAAAGCGGAAATGAAAAAAGGGGCCGTTTGTGGAGAATATCTTGGTTGTTCAATTTTCTTGATTTTCACGCCAATAAATTTTCTTTGTTATTTAAGCTAAAGGACGGTAAGTTTGCTATACAGAAGTTTTGGACAAGGTGGTTCTAATAGTGTACTTCTTGTTTTGATCTGAACATTTTTTTAGGAGTTAAGGGCTACTTTAATTTTTACTATGGGGTGTGATCGTGGCACTGGAACATCGTGGCACTGGAACGATCGTGGCGCTTGGCACTGGAACATCGTAGAGATTTTTACATTAAAAGACGATCATAGGAATAAAAAACCATTGTAAACATTGGACTTAATTTTGCTTTGCATTAAAAGACGATCATTGGAATAACATACCACTACTTAATTGGACTTAGCTATCCGGGTTGCAGCGGTAGCTAGCATCCGGGTTGCAGCGGTAGCTAGCAACCTAGTAAGAGACGATCACGTCCAATGTTAAGAAATATAAAAACCCATAGTTCTTAAAAAAAGAGTCAGATCAAAACAAAAAGTACACCATTAGAACCGCCTTGTCCGAAACCCCTGCATAGTAAAATTTCTGTCCCTTGGCTTGAACAGCAAGGGAAATATATTGGCTTGAAAATCAAGAAAAGTGGCAGCTACTACAACATTCTGCCTAAACGGGATATTTTTTTCTTTTTTTTTTCTTTTTTTTTCTTTTTTTGTATCCAGAGATAGCTTGGCACTGGAACATCGTAGAGGGTTGTTCAATAGCTCATTTTAAAGGAAATTAATTGGGTTAAAAATCTATAGTAACTAAAATAAATTATTTCTAAAAGAGAATAAATTTTTCCACCAAAAACTGCATTTTGATGTCTTTTCACACTGCAGTCTTTCAAACATAATCGTATACCAGCGGTAAGAATTGAACCCACGCCTCTGAGGAGACTGGTGGCTAACACCAGTGCCTTGGACCACTCGGCCAGGCTGCCTCTCATAAATAAATATATAGGTGAATTTGGGTTGCAGCAGTAGCTAGCAACCTAGTAAGAGACGATCAGTCCAATGTTAAGAAATATAAAAACCCAAAACTCCTAAAAATAGAGTCAGATCAAAACAAAAGTACATGATTAGAAATACCTTGTCTGAAACCCTACTAGATAAATAATGAACGTCATCATAGTTTTATATTAGAGCTATGACGTGAATAGAAAAACACGAAATTATATTGTTGTTTCTGAAGACGTCATGAAATAATACCATTGCGCCATGACGTCATACGCCGTTACGTCATAATTAGTATATAAGGAAAGTCAAAACTGAAAATTCTCTAATTCTTGATTAGAATAATGGTTAGATCAAAGCAGGCTATACGCAAGTTGAAAAAACAGTACTGCACAAACAACAGAGATAGTAACTTGAAAAGAAAAAAGCAAAGGTATTCAACCGACCAGGTGTATCGAGAAGTAATAATTGAGAGAGCAAAACAAAGGTATTCAACCGACCAGGCGTATCGAGAAGTAATAATTGAGAGAGCAAAAGAAAACAGCAAGATGTGTTATCACAATGATGAAGATTATAGACATGCAAAAATTGAGACAGCCAAACAAAAGATCAAGGAACGGTATGGTAATGATGAACATTACAGAGAAGCAAGAATTGAGCAGGCTAAACAAAAGATCAAGGAGCGTTATCACAATGATAAACTTTATAGAGAAGCAACAATTGAGCAGGCTAGACAAAAGAGCAGGGAACGTTATCACAATGATGAAGATTATAGACATGCAAAAATTGAGACAGCCAAACAAAAGATCAAGGAACGGTATGGTAATGATGAACATTACAGAGAAGCAAGAATTGAGCAGGCTAGACAAAAGATCAAGGAGCGTTATCACAATGATAAACTTTATAGAGAAGCAACAATTGAGCAGGCTAGACAAAAGAGCAGGGAACGGTATGATAATGATGAAGATTACCGAAACAAACATAAGAAAAAAGTTGCTACCAGAATAATGGGTAGATACTGGGGTGACAAAAGCTATAATGAAAAAATTAAATTCGCTGCGAGGTTGTACCAAAGAACGCATAAGGACAAAGGGAAAAATTACATTAAGAAATACAATAAGATGGCAAAAATGCAGGATGATCTTCGTAAATTGAGAAAAATTTTACGCATGTTTTACCAGGATCACTAAAAGTATTCAAAATTACATATTAAAATTCTCTTTGAAAGAGCGGATGCTGTTGAAATGTCGGCTAGAAATTCCTTGGCAAAGCTTCATAGTTATATCCAAAAGAAATGTTGTCAGTTTAATGAAAAGCTTCCAAGGTATGGATTGGCAACTGTGGAACAGTTTATAGATGCAATGGAAAATGTTCGACAACACAGTGAATATACGGAGGCGTACTTCTTTGAAAGTTCTTATATTAATTTTGGAAGGAGCAATTGCAGTTTATGTAGCAGCAATAAAAATATATATACAAGCATACCTATCAACAGCGAAGGAAAATATAGTAAAGAACGAACTTCAGTCCATAGTAACTAAAACAAGATTATAATTAGCTTTGGTTTAAAATACTGTCAGCGGTGGGATTCGCTCCCATGCCTCCGAATTGAAGAGTGGCTAACACCAGCACCTTAAACCGCTCGACCACGCTGCCTCACATAACTATGCCGTTATAATGCCATTATAAACGCCATAATACTCTAAATTAAAACTCTAAACTAAAACTTAAACTCTTCGATGTGTTTTGCTATCAGGCCACCTTTCTATGAAGCTGTTAATGGATATGATGCTATAGAAAAATCAAAAACTCTAAGATCATTTAGTTTTTAGTTGAGAATCTCTAAAACTTTTATGTAAATTACAAAAATACTGTATATCCGGGTTGCAGCGGTAGCTAGCAACCTAGTAAGAGACGATCACGTCCAATGTTAAGAAATGTAAAAACCTATAGTTCCTAAAAATTACAATAAAGAACGACACCTTGCCTATGTTAACTGAAACATAAATAGGGATTTTGTAATTTCCAATAGTATCATGGCTGTAGAGATGGCTGAAACCTAGTTACAATAAAAAACGATCATTGGAATAACAAAAAATTGCATACCTTTGGAATTAGCTAGCTACTTGATTATTTGAGACTCGTCTCTTATCCGGGTTGCAGCGGTAGCTAGCAACCTAGTAAGAGACGATCACGTCCAATGTTAAGAAATATAAGAACCCCTAACTCCTAAGAAAAGAGTCAGATCAAAACAAAAAGTACACCATTAGAACCACCTTGTCGGAAACCCCTATTAAGGAAACTTACTGCCCTTTGGCTTGAATAACAAAGAATCCGGGTTGCAGCGGTAGCTAGCAACCTAGTAAGAGACGATCACGTCCAATGTTAAGAAATATAAAACCCCCCAACTCCTAAAAACAGAGTCAGATCAAAACAAAAAGTACACCATTCGAACCGCCTTGTCCGAATCCTCTATAAAGGAAACTTACCGCCCTTTGGCTTGAATAACTAAGAAAATATATTGGCTTGAAAATCAAGAAAATTGACTTTTACCACGTTATTCTCCACACACGGGATATTTTTTTCTTTCTTTTCCACAGATAGCTTGGCACTGGAACATCGTAGAGAGTTGTTCAATGGCTCATTTTAAAGGAAATCTCTAGATCTAGCGCTATTTGTACTTAATTTTTTTTTTAATTAATTTTTTTTACGAAAAACTTAATTTTTTATATACAATATTAAACAATGACTTCATAGTCTTTGGATGTAGTTAGTACATAAAGTCTGGATCATCGAATTAAAGCTGAAACTAAGTAAAGAACAATTATGTCTCCATATATTCACAGTGATCTATAAAATTTCCCATTACATCTATAAACTGTTCCACAGTTGCCGGTTCATACCTTGGAAGCTTTTCACTAAACATGCAACATTTCTTTTGGATATTACTATGAAGTTTTGCGAAAGCATTTCTAGCTGACTTTTCAACAAAATCCATTCTTTCAGAGATAATTTTAATCTTTAATTTTGAATATTTTTCGTAATCCCGGTAAAAAATTCGTAAAATTTTTCTAAATTTACTAAGATCAGTCAGCATTGTTGCCATGTTTTTGGACTTCTGAATATAATTTTTAATTTTGTTACAGTAAAGAACGATCTCTCATCCATAGTAACTGATATACGACTTTACAATCGGAGACTTGATCCGGGTTGCAGCGGTAGCTAGCAACCTAGTAAGAGACGATCACGTCCAATGTTAAGAAATATAAAAACCCAGAGCTCCTAAAAAAGGAGTCAGATCAAAACAAAAAGTTCACCATTAGAACCGCCTTATCTGAAACCCCTGCATAGTAGACTTTCTGTCCCTTGGCTTGAACAGCAAGGGAAATATATTGGCTTGAAAATCAACAAAAGTGGCAGCTACTACAACATTCTGCCTAAACAGGATATTTTTTTTTCTTTTTTCTTTTGTTTCCAGAGATAGCTTGGCACTGGAACATCGTAGAGAGTTTTTCAATAGCTCATTTTAAAGGAAATTAATTGGGTTACAAATCTATAGTAACTAAATTAAATTATTTCTAAAAGAGAATAAATTTTTCCACCAAAAACTGCATTTTTGATGTCTTTTCACACTGCAGTCTTTCAAACATAATCGTATACCAGCAGTAAGATTTGAACCCACGCCTCCAAAGAGACTGGTGGCAAATCCGGGTTGCAGCGGTAGCTAGCAACTTAGTAAGAGACGATCACCTCCAATGTTAAGAAATATAAAACCCATAACTCCCAAAAAAAAATTCAGATCAAAATAAGAAGTATGCTATTAGAACCGCCTTGCCCAAAATTACATTAAAGAACGAACTTTAGTCCATAGTTTATATTAAAGGACGATCATTAGATAAGCACACCATTGCATATATTGGACTGAGTTAGTTTTTCAGTTTAGAATCGCTAAAGTTATTATGTAAACTGCAAAAATATTTATGATATCTGAGCAATAATTTTAATCTTTTCATTCAAACTAACAAAAAACCTGAAAATTAAAAAATTAGTTTTACTTTTTGTTAGGTTATGGATACTCGATAAAAGTCATAAGAAGTGTTAATTAGATGAAAATATTATTTCTTGTTTTGTAATAAGATGCCTTCTAAGCGAGGTATTATACGTAATTTAAAAAAACAGTACTATAAAAAAAAGAGACAACATCTTGAAAATAAAAAAGCAAAGGTATTCGACCGACCAGGCATATCGAGAAGTAATCAAACAAAACAGCAAGATGTGTTATCACAATGATCCGTGTTGCAGCGGTAGCTAGCAACCTAGTAAGAGACGATCACGTCCAATGTTAAGAAATATAAAAACCCATAGTTCCTAAAAAAAGGAGTCAGATCACAACAAAACGTACACCATTAGAACCGCCTTGTCCGAAACCCCTGTATAGTGAATTTTCTGTCCCTTGGCTTGAACAGCAAGGGAAATATATTGGCTTGAAAATCAAGAAAAGTGACAGCTACTACAACATTCTGCCTAAACGGGATATTTTTTTTCTTTGTTTCTAGAGATAGCTTGGCACTGGAACATCGTAGATAGTTGTTCAATAGCTCATTTAAAAGGAAATCTCTAGATCTAGCGCCTTTTTCACTTAATGTTTTTACCGGATTGCAGCGGTAGCTAGCAACCTAGTAAGAGACGATCACGTCCAATGTTAAGAAATATAAAAACCCATAGTTCCTAAAAAAGGAGTCAGATCAAAACAAAGTCAGTCAGTACACCATTAGAACCGCCTTGTCCGAAAACCCTGTATAGCAAACTTTCGGTCCCTTTGCCTGAACAGCAAGGGAAATATATTGGCTTGAAAATCAAGAAAAGTGGCAGCTACTACAACATTCTGCCTAAACGGGATATTTTTTTTTATTTTCTTTCTTTTCAACAGATAGCTTGGCACTGGAACATCGTAGATAGTTGATCAATGGCTCATTTTAAAGGAAATTAATTGGGTTAAAAATCTATAGTAACTAAAATAAATTATTTCTAAAAGAGAATAAATTTTTCAACCAAAAACTGCATTTTTGATGTCTTTTCACACTGCAGTCTTTCAAACATAATCGTATACCAACGGTAAGATTTGAACCCACGCCTCCGAAGAGACTCCGAAGATTTTTGATGTCTTTTCACACTGCAGTCTTTGAAACATAATCGTATACCAGCAGTAAGATTTGAACCCACGCCTCCGAAGAGACTGGTGGCTAATCCGGGTTGCCACCGGTTGCCAGCGGTATCTAGCAACCTAGTAAGAGACGATCACGTCTAATGTTAAGAAATATAAAAACCCATAGTTCCTAAAAAAGGAGTCAGATCAAATTCAAAAGTACACCATTAGAACCGCCTTGTCCGAAACCCCTGTTTAGTAAACTTTCTGTCCCTTGGCTTGAACAGCAAGGGAAGTATATTGGCTTGAAAATCAAGATAAGTGGCAGCTACTACAACATTCTGCCTAAACGGGATATTTTTTTTTCTTTCTTTTTTTCTTTTTTTCTTTAATTCTAGAGATAGCTTGGCACTGGAACATCGTAGAGAGTTGTTCAATATCTCATTTTAAAGGAAATTAATTGGGTTAAAAATCTATAGTAACTAAAATAAATTATTTCTAAAAGAGAATAAATTTTTCAACCAAAAACTGCATTTTTGATGTCTTTTCGCACTGCAGTCTTTCAAACATAATCGTATACCAGCGGTAAGATTTGAACCAACGCCTCCGAAGAGACTGGTGGCTAACACCAGTGCCTTGGACCACTCGGCCAGGCTGCCTCTCATAAATAATATATATGTGAATCTGGGTTGCAGCAGTAGCTAGCAACCTAGCAAGAGACGATCAGTCCAATGCTAAGAAATATAAAAACCCAAAACTCCTAAAAATAGAGTCAGATCAAAACAAAAGTACATCATTAGAACTACCTTGTCTGAAACCCTACTAGATAAATAATGAATGTCACCATAGTTTTATATTAGAGCTATGAGACGTTAATAGAAAAACACGAAATTATATTGTTGTTTCTGAAGACGTCATGAAATAATACCATTGCGCCATGACTTAATGAAATAAAATCATTACGCCGTGACGTCATAATTACTATATAAGAAGCGTCAAAACTGTAAATATTCTCATTCATAATTAGCTAATGGTTAGATCAAAGCAAGCTATACGCAACTTAAAAAAACAGTACTACACAAACAACAGAGATAGTATCTTGAAAAGAAAAAAGCAAAGGTATTCAACCGACCAGGCGTATCGAGAAGTAATCAAACAAAACAGCAAGATGTGTTATCACAATGATGAAGATTATAGACATGCAAAAACTGAGACAGCCAAACAAAAGATCAAGGAACGGTATGGCAATGATGAAGATTACAGAGAAGCAACAATTGAGCAGACTAGACAAAAGAGCAAGGAACGGTATGATAATGATGAAGATTACAGAGAAGCAAGAATTGAGCTGGCTAGACAAAAGATCAAGGAGCGTTATCACAATGATATACTTTATCGAGAAGCACAAATTGAGCAGGCTAGACAAAAGATCAAGGAACGGTATGATAATGATAAATCCGGGTTGCAGCGGTAGCTAGCAACCTAGTAAGAGACGATCACCTCCAATGTTAAGAAATATAAAACCCCCCAACTCCTAAAAAAAGAGTCAGATCAAAACATTATAATAAAGAACGAACTCTTGCCTATAATAGATTAAATACTCAACTTAATTATAGTTAATGATATAGTAATGATAGGGTTTTATTGATAGCTGAACTACAAATTAAAAGAAAAAGACACCGGCTGGATTTGAAATAACCAACCTTTCGGTTAACGGCCAAACATGCTAGCCGCTTGGACTATAACGTCATTAATTGAAGTTGTAAAATTAACAATATGATACATAAATCAAACAGTTTGTGGTATTTACAGTAAAGAACGAGTTGCATAATAAATAAAATATTTATTACAGTAACCAAATATGGGTGTATTAATCCGGATTGCAGCGGTAGCTAGCAATACATAAAGAGCCGATACAGTTCATCATAAATGGTATTTGTCATTACATAAAGGACAGATATAGTTCATCATAAATGGTGTTTGTCAATACAGTTTTTTTTTAATATATCCGGGTTGCAGAGGTAGCTAGCAACCTAGCAGAAAGAGCAAAAAACTGGTAATTGTAAAAATATTTGTATATATGTTAACAGGGAATTGCAACAACTCCTAAACCTTAAAATAGAAAACCAAAAGTTCGAAACTTAGCAGAAATACTTTTTAGAAATCAAACTTGCTGTAATACTCAAATATGTTTGAAAAGACTTCAGTATAAAAAAAATTAATTGCATAAAAAGCAAATAACTGGAAATTGTAAAAGTATTTTAACATATTTTATCAAGGGATAAAATATATAGAACCTAACCAAAAATAAAACTAATTTTTAAATTTTAAGGTATTTTTCTAGCTTGAATTGAAAGATTCAAACTATTGCTCGGATACCATGGATACTTTTGCAGTTTACACAAGCTGCATAGAACGCATAAAGGCAAAATTTAAAATTATATTCAGAAGTCCAAAAAGATGGCAACAATGCAGGCTGATCCTTGTAAATTGAGAAACATTTTACGAATGTTTTACTGGGATTACGAAAAATAACAAAATTACAGATTAAAATTCTCTCTGAAAGAGCGGATTTTGTTGAAAATTCGGCTAGAAATGCTTTGGCAAAACTTCATAGTAATATCCAAAAGAAATTCTGCATATTTAATCAAAAGTTTCCAAGGCATGGACCGGCAACGGTGGAACAGTTTACAGATGTAATGGGAAATATTATCGTTCTTTACTATAATTATCTCTGAAAGAATAGATTTTGTTGAAAAGTCAGCTAGAGATCCTTTCGCAAAAGTTCATAGTAATATCCGAAAGAAATATTGCATGTTTAGTGAAAAGCTTCCAAGGTATGGACCGGCAACTGTGGAACAGTTTACAGATGTAATGGGAAATCTTATACATCACTATGAATATATGGAGGCATAATTGTCCTTTACTTAGTTTCAGCTTAAATTCGATGATCGAGCCTTTATGTAATTTGGTTTTGATCTGACTCGTTTTTTAGGAACTATGGGTTTTTATATTTCTTAACATTAGACGTGATCGTCTCTTACTAGGTGGCTAGCTACCGCTGCAACCCGGATGATTTTCAAGCCAATATGTTTCCCTTGCTGATCAAGCCAAGGGACAGAAAGTTTCCTATACAGGGGTTTCAGACAAGGTAATAAAAATTACCCCATTTATTTCCTTTAAAATGAGCCATTGAACAACTCTCTACGATGTTCCAGTGCAAAGCTATCTGTTGAACTTATACTATAATTAAGTGGCGTATAAAATTTAGTATAGGCAAGAAGTCGTTCTTTATTATAACCGCTGCAACCCGGATCTAGACATATCATAAACCCTATAATTACATCTTTGCTGTCAATTGCTGTAGCGCATTTGCTAGTGAGCTCTCTTCCTGACAACGAAGATAGAAGTTTGAGTCACTCTACAGTAACAAGTGAATCCTGACCATACCCGGTAGTCTTTGATCGTTGCTTATTTTATCTGCTTTTGATACAATAGTCTTTCTTCTGAAATCTTCTGTGATTATACAGAAGATATTTCTTTTATACTTTATCCTTTGAATATTTTGCTTTCCTTTCGTCCTTTACCTAATTAATTACACAATGCACTAGATGTAGCAATTTGCTTTAAAATGAGCTATTAAAGATAAACTGAACCATTAACCATTAATAATAACCTGGTTACAAACAGAAAAAGCCTAAGGCTTTTTCTTCTTTCAAATAGCAAGAGACGAGCCTCAAACAGTCAAGTAGCTAACTAGTTCCAATGTACACAATGGTTTGATATTCCAAGGATAGTCTTTTAGTATCTTTTCAACACATTGTAAACAGTAATCTTTGATTACTGTAAGCATCATCTATATAATGATTCCTTATAACACTTCAGTTACTATGGACTGAAGATCGTTCTTTAGTGTAAATTATTTTAGTTACTAAAGATTTTTAATCCAATTAATTTCCTTTAAAACGAGGTATTGAACAACTCTCTACGATGTTCCAGTGCCAAGCTATCTGTGTAAAAGAAGAAAAAAAGAAAAATATACCAAAGCTAATTATAATCTTGTTTTAGTTACTATGAACTGAAGTTCGTTCTTTACTATAAAATATTGGAAATTACATAATCCCTATTTATGTTTCAGTTAACAAGGACAAGGTGTCGTTCTTTATTGTAACTTTTCTATTATAATACGGTGCAACCCGGATCTTCAGTTACTACGGGCGACAGATTGGTCTTTACTGTAAAATCTTCATAATTGTGATAACGCTCCTTGATGTTTTGTTTGGCTGTCTCAATTTTCGCATGTCTATAATCTTCATCATTGTGATAACACTCCTCGAACTTTTGTTTGGCTTTCTCAATTTTCGCATACACATTTTTTCTGTTTTGTTTGATTACTTCTCGATACGCCTGGTCGGTTGAATACCTTTGCTTTTTTCTTTTCGAGATATAATCTCTGTTTTTTTTTGTAGTACTGTTTTTTTAACTTGCGCGTAGCTTGCTTTGATCTAACCATTACGTATTCACGAATGAGACCATTTACAGTTTTGACGTTTCTTATATAGTAATTATGACGTCACGGCGTAATGATTTTATTTCGTAACGTCATGGCGCAATGGTATTATTTCATGACGTCTTCAGAAACGACAATATAATTTCGTGTTTTTCTATTCACGTCATAGCTCTAATATAAAACTATGATGACATTCATTATTTATCTAGTAGGGTTTCAGACAAGGTAGTTCTAATGATGTACTTTTGTTTTGATCTGACTCTATTTTTAGGAGTTTTGGTTTTTTTATATTTCTTAGCACGGGACTGATCGTCTCTTACTAGGTTGCTAGCTTCTGCTGCAACCCAAATTATGAGAGGCAGCCTGGCCGAGTGGTCCAAGGCACTGGTGTTAGCCACCAGTCTCTTCGGAGGCGTGGGTTCAAATCTTACCGCTGGTATTATGTTTGAAAGACTGCAGTGTGAAAAGACATCAAAAATGCAATTTTTGGTGGAAAAATTTATTCTCTTTTAGAAATAATTTATTTTGGTTACTATAGATTTGTAGCCCAATTAATTTCCTTTAAAATGAGCCATTGAACAACTATCTACGATTATCCAGTGTCAAGCTATCTCTGGAAACAAAGAAAAAAAAATATCCCGTTTAGGCAGAATGTTGTAGTAGCTGCCACTTTTCTTGATTTTCAAGCCAATATATTTCCCTTGCTGTTCAAGCCAAGGGACAGAAAGTTTACTATACAGGGGTTTCAGACAAGGCAGTTCCAATGGTGTACTTTTGTTTTGATCTGACTCTTTTTTTAGGAGTTAGGGGTTTTTATATTTCTTAACATTGGACGTGATCGTCTCTTACTAGGTTGCTAGCTACCGCTGCAACCCGGATTACTAGGTTGCTAGCTACCGCTGCAACCCAGACCTATTTAAAGTCTAAATGGAACTTCTATTAGTTAGTACTGCATTAGATCCTCTTGACTGACATCGATCCTATATGTAATTATAATGAGCTGCATTGATTACATATGTATCATTTACAGTATCGATCCTTTACGTAATTTCTATACAGGGGTTTCGGACAAGGCGTTTCTACTGGTTTACTTTTTGTTTTGATCTGACTGCTTTTTTAGGAACTATGGGTTTTTATATTTCTTAACATTGGACGTGATCGTCTCTTACTAGGTTGCTAGCTACCGCTGCAACCCGGATCTTTACTATAATTACTATAGGTTATAGCTCGTTGTTTAATGCAATACTTGTCGAAAGATGAACGTGTATAAATATTGCATTCACTTATTACGTCACATATGGTTATCTTTTAATGTATTATTACAATTGGAATAGTAAGAGACGAACCTCAAAGAATCAGGCAGCTAACTAAGTCCAATATAAGCAATTGTTTGTTCTTCTAATGATCATCTTTTAATTTGGCGTTTCTTACTAGTTTGCTAGCTACCACTTAAACCCGGATTATGTAATAGGTTGCTAGCCACCACTGCAGCCTAGATATTCTTATTTCTGCTACTATGGGCTAAGGTTCGTTCTTTCATGTAAAACTAGCAAAACATTTTTTAAGTCTGATGAAGATTTAACTAATGTGTCAAAAGTAAGGTTGCAAGTCGACGATTTGGTTTTGGCCTTATTATAATTGGTATGGTGAAATAATAATACGCATATGGCTCTTAAATCATACTTCTTTATGGTCCCATATGGTCTAGTGGCTAGAATAGTTAACTTTCACTTAACAGGCCCGGGTTCGATTCCCGGTGTGGGAAAATTTTTAACTCTTTAATCTTCGAACATTTGAGCCTTTCCTAACTTATAATGATGTATAACATAAATACTGTAATCTTAACTATAGTGAAGTTGCCTATGCAAGTTAGCATAGGGAAGAGTTTGATCTTTATTATAAAAACCAAAAAAAGTTTAGTTCGAAATTGATTCTACTTTAAAAAGTATTTTATTTTTAATTACAAAAGTGACTAGATGTTGCAATTTCCTTTAAAATGAGCTATTATACAGCTCTCTATGATTTTCCAGTGCCCAGCTAGCTGAGCAGGAAAAAAAAAAGCGGAAAGAAAAAAATATCCCGTTTGTGGAGAATAACGTGGTAAAAGTCAATTTTCTTGATTTTCAAGCCAATATATTTTCTTTGTTATTCAAGCCAAAGGGCGGTAAGTTTCCTTTATAGAGGATTCGGACAAGGCGGCTCTAATGGTGTACTTTTTGTTTTGATCTGACTCTTTTTTTAGGAGTTGGGGGGTTTTATATTTCTTAACATTGGAGGTGATCGTCTCTTACTATGTTGCTAGCTACCGCTGCACCCCGTAGTGTTGCGAGTGTTATTTTTTTCCATGGAAGAAGAGCACAATAAATAACTTACTTAAATTATATTTCCAATAAAATGGACTATCAGTAAAACCATGATACCGATGATGCTTACAAAATTCCCATGTACAGTGTCGATCCTTTATGTAACTATACAGAATAAAAATCCAATGCCTTAGATATATATATTAATATTAAAATTCCCTTTTTTTAGAGTTTCGGTTAATATTGAGACGTTTCGCTCTTACTATACAGTTCGTTACCACGAAGTGTTTGACAAATTCCCATTTACAGCATCGATCCTTTATGCAACAAACAATCAAGTAGATAACTAACTCGCATGCATAAAATGATTTGACATTCCAATGATCGTCTTTTAATGTAATTTAATTACTCATACATACCAAAATCCTTACTGTATTACCAACAGGAAAAAGCCAATGGCTTTTTCTTGATTGAAATAGTAAGAGACGACCAGACTACAACCTACGATTATGACATCATTGATCAATCTTTAACCTTAATTATAATCTTATTTTAGTTACGATGGGCTGGAAGTTTGTTCTTTACTGTAATTTTAAATGAGCCATTGAACAACTCTCTACGATTTTCCAGTGCCAAGCTATCCCAGGAGAAGAAGAAAAGAGAAAAAAAATATCCCGTTTAGGCAGAATGTTGTAACAGCTGCCACTTTTCTTGATATTCAAGCCAATATATTTCCCTTGCTGTTTCAAGCCAAGGGACAGAAAGTTTCCTATACAGGGGTTTCGGATAAGACGGTTCTAATGGTGTACTTTTGAATTTGATCTGACTCCTTTGTTAGGAACTATGGGTTTTTATATTTCTTAACTTTGGACGTGATCGTCTCTTACTATGTTGCTAGCTGCCGCTGCAACCCGGATAACAGGCACGGGTTCGATTCCCGGTGTGGGAAAATTTTTAACTCTATAATATTCGAATATTTGAACCTTTTTTAATTTATAATGATGTATAATATAAATAATGTAATCTTAACTATAGTGAAGTTGCCTATGCAAGTTAGTATAGGGAAGAGTTTGATCTTTATTATAATGCAACCCCGATGCAACCCGGGTTTACTATGGGGCGTGATCGTCTCTTACTACGTTGCTAGCTAACGCTGCAACCTGGATAGTGAAATGTTATTCCAATGATCGTATTTTAATGTAGAATCAAATGTAACCTTTTATGACGTCATATATACCACAGACCTCTTTTCTTTTTCCCGTTGCATTAGTTACTATGAGATAGACTTCGGTCCTTACTGTACTGCAACCCTGATTCCTTTTAATACTTCAGTTACTAAGGCCTCAGGTCGTTCTTTAATGTAACTATTTAGGAGCTATGGGTTTTTATATTTCTTAACATTGGATGTGATCGTCTCTTACTAGGTTACTAGCTACCGCTGCAAACTGGATTATATAAAAAACCTAATTAAAAAATACAATTTATGATGAACTATATTGGTCCTTTATGTAAATTTCTTCTTTTCAAAATTAAATTAGTTAGTATGGCCTAGAATTCGTTCATTACCATAATGAACTATATCACTCCTTTACTAACTTATGCTATTGTTAAGTGGCCTATAAAATTTAGCATAGGCAAGAGGTCGTTCTTTATTATACTGGTCTAAATTGAAAGATTAAATCTATTGCTCAGATACCATAAATATTTTCGCAGTTTGTAACTTTAGCGATTCTGAACTGAAAACGAAAATAAAATAAAAATCAATTTTTTCAATGTTTACGTCACGTCGCTCATTACGTCATATATGGTTATTTAGTATTATTTTATATTACTATATTTTATATTTCATGATTGCAAAATGTAATTAGATTTCGTTCTTTATTGTAATGATCTGACTCCTTTTTTTTAGGAACTATGGGTTTTTAAATTTCTTAACATTGTACGTGATCGTCTCTAACTAGGTTGCTAGCTACCGCTGCAACCCGGATAATTATTTACTATATGATTACAAAAAAGAAAAAGCCTACGGCTTTTTCTTCTTTGGAATAGTAAGAGACGACCTGGCTACAAACTATGATTATGGCATCAATCATTAATCTTTAACATGAAATGTTCTTTACTATAATGGTTTGTTCTTTACTTGGTTTCGGACACCTCTGCAGCCATGATACTGATGGAAATTGCATAATCCCTATTTATGTTTCAGTTAACATGGGCTAAGTGTCGTTCTTTATTGTAAAAAAATTAATATACGAATTTTCTATGAAGTACGCCTCCGTATATTCACTGTGTTGTCGAACATTTTCCATTGCATCTATAAACTGTTCCGCAGTTTCCAATCCATACCTTGGAAGTTTTTCATTAAACTGACAACATTTCTTTTGGATATTACTATGAAGCTTCGCCAAAGCATTTCTAGCCGACTTTTCAACAGCATCCGCTCTTTCAAAGAGAATTTTAATCTGTAATTTTGAATACTTTTCGTGATCCTGGTAAAACATGCGTAAAATGCTTCTCAATTTACGAAGATCAGCCTGCATTTTTGCCATCTTCTGGTATTTCTGAATGTAATTTTTCCCTTTGTCCTTATGCGTTCTTCGGTACAACCTCCCAGAGAATTTAATTTTTTCATTATAGCTTTTGTAACCCCAGTATCTACCCATTATTCTGGTAGCAACTTTTTTCTTATATATTTTTCGGTAATCTTCATCATTGTGATAACGGTCCTTGATCTTTTGTCTAGCCAGCTCAATTGTTGCTTCTCTATAAAGTTTATCGTTTTGATAACGCTCCTTGATGTTTCGTTGGGCTATCTCAATTATTGCATGTCTATAATCTTCATAATTGTGATAACGCTCCTTGATGTTTTGTTTGGCTGTCTCAATTTTCGCATGTCTATAATCTTCATCATTGTGATAACACTCCTCGAACTTTTGTTTGGCTGTCTCAATTTTTGCATATACATTTTTCTGTTTTGTTTGATTACTTCTCGATACGCCTGGTCGATTGAATACCTTTGCTTTTTTCTTTTCGAGATACTATCTCTGTTTTTTTTTGTAGTACTGTTTTTTTAACTTGCGCGTAGCTTGCTTTGATCTAACCATTACGTATTCACGAATGAGACCATTTACAGTTTTGACATTTCTTATATAGTAATTATGACGTCACGGCGTAATGATTTTCTTTCGTAACGTCATGGCGCAATGGTATTATTTCATGACGTCTTCAGAAACGACAATATAATTTCGTGTTTTTCTATTCACGTCATAGCTCTAATATAAAACTATGATGACATTCATTATTTATCTAGTAGGGTTTCAGACAAGGTAGTTCTAATGATGTACTTTTGTTTTGATCTGACTCTATTTTTAGGAGTTTTGGTTTTTTTATGTTTCTTAGCACAGGACTGATCGTCTCTTACTAGGTTGCTAGCTTCTACAGGGGTTTCAGACAAGGCAGTTCCAATGGTGTACTTTTTGTTTTGATCTGACTCTTTTTTTAGGAGTTATGGGTTTTTATATTTCTTAACATTGGACGTGATCGTCTCTTACTAGGTTGCTAGCTACCGCTGCAACCCGGATTACTAGGTTGCTAGCTACCGCTGCAACCCAGACCTATTTAAAGTCTAAATTGAACTTCTATTAGTTAGTACTGCATTAGATCCTCTTGACTGACATCGATCCTTTATGTAATTATAATGAGCTGCATTGATTCCGTATGTATCATTTACAGTATCTATCCTTTACGTAATTCCTATACAGGGGTTTCGGACAAGGCGTTTCTACTGGTTTACTTTTTGTTTTGATCTGACTCCTTTTTTAGGAACTATGGGTTTTTATATTTCTTAGTATTGGACGTGATCGTCTCTTACTAGGTTGCTAGCTACCGCTGCAACCCGGATCTTTACTATAAATACTATAGGTTATAGCTCGTTGTTTAATGCAATACTTGTCGAAAGATGAACGTGTATAAATATTGCATTCACTTATTACGTCACATATGGTTATCTTTTAATGTATTATTACAATTGGAATAGTAAGAGACGAACCTCAAAGAATCAGGCAGCTAACTAAGTCCAATATAAGCAATTGTTTGTTCTTCTAATGATCATCTTTTAATTTGGCGTTTCTTACTAGTTTGCTAGCTACCACTTAAACTCGGATTATGTAATAGGTTGCTAGCCACCACTGCAGCCTAGATATTCTTATTTCTGCTACTATGGGCTAAGGTTTGTTCTTTCATGTAAAACTAGCAAAACATTTTTTAAGTCTGATGAAGATTTAACTAATGTGTCAAAAGTAAGGTTGCAAGTCGACGATTTTGTTTTGGCCTTATTATAATTGGTATGGTGAAATAATAATACGCATATGGCTCTTAAATCATACTTTTCTATGGTCTCATATGGTCTAGTGGCTAGGATAGTTAACTTTCACTTAACAGGCCCGGGTTCGATTAGCGGTGTGGGAAAATTTTTAACTCTATAATCTTCGAACATTTGAGCCTTTCCTAACTTATAATGACGTATAACATAAATACTGTAATCTTAACTATAGTGAAGTTGCCTATGCAAGTTAGTATAGGGAAGAGTTCAATCTTTAGTATAAATAAACAAAATTAAGTGCAAAAGGCGCTAGATCTAGAGATTTCCTTTAAAATGAGCCATTGAACAACTCTCTACGATGTTCCAGTGCCAAGCAATCTCTGGAAACAAAAGAAAGAAAAAAATCCCGTTTGTGCAGAATAACGTGGTTAAAGTCAATTTTCTTGATTTTCAAGCCAATATATTTTCTTTGTTATTCAAGCCAAAGGGTGGTAAGTTTCCTTTATAGGGGTTTCGGACAAGGCGGTTCTAATGGTGTACTTTTTGTTTTGATCTGACTATTTTTCTAGGAGTTAGGGGTTTTTATATTTCTTAACATTGGACGTGATCGTCTCTTACTAGGTTGCTAGCTACCGCTGCAACCCAGAAAACCAAAAAAAGTTTAGTTCCAGGATACAATAATAACTTTGAACTGAGATGAAAAAAAATTTTCTTCCAGGAGACAAAAAGTAAAACTAATTATAAAATTTTCATGTATTTTTGTTGTTTAAATTAAGAACTTACTATTACTGATTAGGCATCATAAATATTTTTTCAGTTTACATAATAATTTTAGCGATTAAACCAAAAAAGAAAATTTTGGTTCCAGGAGTTTCGGTTACTATTGAGACAAGTAGCTATTATTACTAAAGAGTTCATTACCATGAACTGTGTGATTGCTTCAAAATTCAAATATCTTTGAAAAGACTGCAGTATGAAAATACATCAAAAATGCAATTTTTTTGACAAAATTGATTCTACTTTAAAAAGTATATTATTTTTAATTACAAAAGTGACTAGATGTTGCAATTTCCTTTAAAATGAGCTATTATACAGCTCTCTATGATTTTCCAGTTCCTAGCTAGCTGAGCAGGAAAAAAAAGCGGAAAGAAAAAAATATCCCGTTTGTGGAGAATAACGTGGTAAAAGTCAATTTTCTTGATTTTCAAGCCAATATATTTTCTTTGTTATTCAAGCCAAAGGGCGGTAAGTTTCCTTTATAGAGGATTCGGACAAGGCGGTTCTAATGGTGTACTTTTTGTTTTGATCTGACTCTTTTCTTAGGAGTTGGGGGGTTTTATATTTCTTAACATATGGAGGTGATCGTCTCTTACTAGGTTGCTAGCTACCGCTGCAACCCGGATACCGCTGCAACCCAGATATGGGCGAGAGATTGTTCTTTACTGTAATTGAAGGTAGAACTCTTTCTAATTGATTACAAACAGGAAAAGCCTACGGTTTTTCTTCTTTGAAATAGTAAGAGACTAAGAAAAGAGAAAAAAATATCCCGTTTAGGCAGAATGTTGTAGTAGCTGCCACTTTTCTTGATTTTTTAGTACTGATTTTTTAATTTGCGTGTAGCTTGCTTTGATCTAAACATTATGTATTCATGAATGAGACCATTTACAGTTTTGACGTTTCTTATATAGTAATTATGACGTCACTGCATCAAAAATACAGTTTTTGGTAGAAAAATTTATTCTCTTTTAAAAATAATTTATTTTAGTTACTATAGATTTTTAACCCAATTAATTTCCTTTAAAATGAGCTATTGAACAACCCTCTACGATGTTCCAGTGCCAAGCTATCTCTGGATACAAAAGAAAAGAGAAAAGAGAAAAAAATATTCCGTTTGGGGAGAATAACGTGGTTAAAGTCAATTTTCTTGATTTTCAAGCCAATATATTTCCCTTGGTGTTGAAGCCAAGGGACAGAAAGTTTCCTATACAGGGGTTTCGGACAAGGCGGCTCTAATGGTGTACATTTTGTTTTGATCTGACTCCTTTGTTAGGAACTATGGGTTTTTATATTTCTTAACATTGGACGTGATCGTCTCTTACTAGGTTGCTAGCTACCGCTGCAACCCGGATTGTGATAACACATCTTGCTGTTTTGTTTGATTACTTTTCGATACGCCTGGTCGGTTGAATACCTTTGCTTTTTTCTTTTCAAGATACTATCTCTGTTGTTTGTGTAGTACTGTTTTTTCAACTTGCGTGCAGCTTGCTTGATTGAAACCATTATGTAATTATGAATGAGAACATTTACAGTTCTGACGCTTCTTATATAGTATTTCTTAGCATTGGACTGATCGTCTCTTACTAGATTGCTAGCTACTGCTGCAACCCAGATTCAGATATATAATTATTTATGAGAGGCAGCATGGCCGAGTGGTCCAAGGCACTGGTGTTAGCCACCAGTCTCTTCGGAGGCGTGGGTTCAAATCTTACCGCTGGTATACGATTATGTTTGAAAGACTGCAGTGTGAAAAGACATCAAAAATACAGTTTTTGGTGGAAAAATTTATTCTCTTTCAGAAATAATTTATTTTAGTTACAAAAGGTTTTTAGCCCAATTAATTCCCTTTAAAATGAGCCATTGAACAACTCTCTATGATGTTCCAGTGCCAAGCTATCTCTGGAAACAAAGAAAAGAGAAAAAAAAAATATCCCGTTTAGGCAGAATGTTGTAATAGCTGCCACTTTTCTTGATTTTCAAGCCAATATATTTCCCTTGCTGTTCAAGTCAAGGGACAGAAATTTTACTATACAGGGGTTTCGGACAAGGCGGTTCTAATGGTGTACTTTTTGTTTTGATCTGACTCCTTTGTTAGGAGTTAGGGGTTTTTATATTTCTTAACATTGGACGTGATCGTCCCTTACTAGGTTGCTAGCTACCGCTGCAACCCGGATGATACTTACAATTTAATATCTTTTGATAATGAGTCTTTTTAGAGATATTTGATTATGAAGCAAGTCCAATTTGTAACAGAGGTCTCTTCTAAGCTTCAAACTTTTGGTTTTATTTTTTAAGACTTTTGAATTATTGTACTCCTTTGTTAAAATATATACAAATATTTTTGCTATTACCAGTTTTTGTTCTTTAAGCAATTTAATGACTTTTCATACAGCAGTCGATTCAAATATATTGCATTATTCCAGTTATTTCCAAATTAAGGTTTTAAAATATTTTTCCCAGACTTCTGACCTATCTAAATCTTTTTTTTTATTCAAGAACATCCCAGTGTACCGATTTTCCCGTAAAAATACGGAGCTGTTTTCGATAAATAGAATAAACGAAACTCAGAGAAGAGAGAAAACAACAAAATGAAAAATAAAATCAAAAAGGGTGAAAAAACGAGGATTTTGTCAGCCAGCGAACCATTAATAAGACAAAATATAAGCAAATATTTCGACAAGGACCTCCGCCAAGTCGTCCTCAGTGCTAAACAAAAACAAAAAAGAGAAGAAAAAAAAAACGAGAATCTAACCTTTCGAAGTTTCCTGTACAAAGACAGAATAGACACTGAATAAAACCAGGCAGGAATCAATGAAAATGAAATTTACCAAGATGATTGTGTAAGGATCTCGTCTTGCATTAATTTTGGCTGGTCTACAATTTAGGTTTTCATTAGATATGCAAATAGGTTCTTTAAGTTTTTTCGGGTGAAAGTATTGATTGAGTCCTTCAAGATTAAACTGTCGTAAATTGGGCTTAATGAAATATCTCCAGTATCTCTATTTATTGCTAAATTTTGGTTCATATATTTTTTATCTCAATTACCTCCTTAAAAGTTTGTGGTATGCCATTAACAGTTGATATTAAGGTTGCCTCGTCAAACAGAACTACATGGGTCGGGTTTACGAAAATATGCGAAGCCAATGCCGAATCAAAGTTGTCATTGTTATTTTTTAATCTCAGGGACTTGTCTATTGAAATTTTGTGCTCATGCAAAAATTTGAGCACAAATTTGAGCACAAAATTTCAATAGACAAGTCCCTGAGAGTAAAAAATAACAATGACAACTTTGATTCGGCATTGGCTTCGCATATTTTCGTAAACCCGACCCATCTAGTTCTGTTTGACGAGGCAACTTTAAAATCAACTGTTAATGGCGTACCACAAACTTTTAAGGAGGTAATTGAGAAAAAAAAATATATGAACCAAAATTTATCAATAAATAGAGATACTGGAGATATTTCATTAAGACCAATTTACGAAAGTTTAATCTTGAAGGACTCAATCAATATTTTAACCAGAAAAAACTTAAAAGAAACTATTTGAATATCTAATGAAAAACTAATTTTTAGACCAGACAAAATTAATGCAAGACGAAAGATACTTACACAATCATCTTGGTAAATTTCATTTTCATTGATTCCTGCCTTGTTTTTTATTCAGTGTCTATTCTGTCTTTTTACAGGAAACTTCGAAAGGTTAGATTCTCGTTTTTTTTTCTTCTCTTTTTTGTTTTTGTTTAGCACTGAGGACGACTTGGCGGAAGTCCCTGTCGAAATATTTGCTTATATTTTGTCTTCTTCATGGTTCGCTGGCTGACAAAATCCTCGTTTTTTAACCCTTTTTGATTTTATTTTTCATTTTGTTGTTTTCTCTCTTCTCTGAGTTTCGTTTGTCATGTATAGCCAGTGTGGTCTAAGAATGTATAAATAGAATAGGTACTTATTGCTCATATATAATAGCATATATACTCGTGGTTAACAAGTTTCCTTCCAGGAGATTTGTTAAAATTTATACAAATATCTTCCATTACCCATACTTTGCTCTTTCTGTAATTCAATGTCTTTTCACACTGCAGTTTGTTCAAAGATATCTGATTTTGACTGCAAGTTTTATCTTTTACAACGATTTCTACTAAGTTTCAAACTTTTCGTTTTATTTTTTAAGGTTTTGGAATTGTAATATTTTTGCAATTTCCAGTTTTTTGTTATTTGGTTAATTTAATGTTTTTTCATACTGAATCTATTCAAAAATATTTGAGTATTACAACAAGTCTGATTTTTCACAATAATTTTTACTAATGTTCAAAATTTTGATTTTCTTTTTTCAGATTTTGAAATTGTTGTAATCCCTTGTTAAATTATACAAAAATATTTGTGCAAATAACAGTTTTTTCTGTTTGTGCAATTTAATGTCTTTTCATATTGCAGTCTTTTCAAAAATGTTTGATTATTGAAGCTACTTTTTTACAACGATATGTACTAAGCTTGAAACTTTTGGCTTTTTTTTAAGGTTATTGAGCTGTTGTAATCCCTTGTCAAAATATCGATTCGTCATTAGCAGCAATTGCAAACTTTTATTATTTTGGGGTTTCCTACTAGTGCTACTGCTTTAACCCAGATGAAAATTTTAAATAAAATTATTTCACTTTATTCGTCAGTTCAAAGTTATTATTGTTTTATGGAACCAAACTGTTTCTGACATCACTTCTAAAGTGGGTATGTCTGAAACGTTGTGTTATATTTTCATAGCAAAATAAAAAATATCAGAATAAATATATTTGATTTTAGTTAGCAGTTCAGAATCTCTAAGGTTATTATGTAAACTGCAAAAATATTTCTGGTGTTTAACCAATAATTTAAATTTTTCTGTTCCAACTGGATAATTACATACAAATTTTAAAAAAAGTTTAGTTTTTTGTTCGGTTTAAGTGACTTGCTACGTCAGTTCTTTCTTGAAACATTAATTGGAAACGATATGTTCTCAAGTGTATGTTCAAACATGTCATCTGCTAAAATTGTAATTGATAATGGATCAGGATTTTGTAAGGCTGGATTTGCTGGAGATGATGAACCTAAGACTGTGTTTCCTGCTGTGGTTGGTCACTCAATACACCATGCTTCAGAAAATTTAGTCAGTCAGGAAGTATATATAGGTAAGAAAGCTCAAGAAAAAAGGGAAATTTTGAGTATCAAGTATCCTGTTGAGCATGGAATTGTCAAAGATTTTGACGATATGGAGAAGATCTGGCGTAATGTTTTTGAACATGGGCTTTGCGTTGACCCAAAAAACCACCCAATTTTACTCACAGAGGCCCCCCTTAACCCAACTGCTAACAGAGAAAAAATGTATCAGATCATGTTCGAAACTTTTAATACTCCTGCAATATATGTAGAAATCGAATCCATCCTGACTCTCTGCGCTTCTAAAAGAACAACAGGGATTGTTCTTGACTGTGGTGATGGTGTCTCACACGTTGTACCAATCTACGATGGTAGTGTCCTTTCGCATGCATGCATGAGCTTCAATATTGCTGGTCGAAATATGACCGATTATTTGAAAAAAAAACTAGATGAGCGATGTTTATTTATGATCTCTGACAAAAGAGAAATCGTTCGTGATATCAAAGAAAACCTGTGCTCTGTTGCTTTAAACTTTGAGGAGGAGATGGCTGACTTCCGGCGCTCTTCTGAAAAGAGCTATAGACTGCCTGATGGTCAGGTTATCACTATTGGTAATGAGAGATTCAGAATGACAGAATCCATATTCCAGCCATCCTTCCTTGATGACAAATTTTGCGGCATTCATAAGGCTATCTATCGTTGTATAATGGAGTGTGATGCCAAATTCAGAAGGGAACTCTATAAAAATATTGTTTTTTCTGGTGGTACCACCATGTGCTCGGGGTTTAATGACAGAATGCAAAAAGAAATTACTGCTCTTGTGCCATCGAGCAAATTTTTTAGGTGGTATTTGCCTACTAACAGGAAATACTCTGTATGGATGGGTGGATCTCTCCTAGCTAACTCACCGATATTCCAAAAGATATCAATTTCTAAACAAAAATACGAAGAATCTGGACCACCCACTTATCGGGAAAATGCTCTAAAGATGTTTATGGCAAGGGAATAATTTTCTTAAATTTGATCTTTGTTAAAAATAAAATTGAGTTAAAAATGATCCAATTTTAGTTTCGTGTTTTTAATTGAAGGTTTGGTTTTTATATTTTTATAAGTTTTATTCTACACTGAGGACAGTCAAGCGGAGGTCTTGACCGAAATATTTGCATAATTTTTCAATTTTTTCACTGGCTGTTAATTGTCCTCGTTTTCTTCCTTTCTTCGCGATTTTATGTTTTATACAATGGTCTAATTCATTCCATGATGAGTAAATGTGTTAATACAGAAAACGAATCTCTACAATGAGCCATTAAACTACTCTCTATAATATTTCAGGTCCCCACCAGCTGCTTTTGCTGCAGATTTCGTAAAAAGTGATTTTTATTTTTATTTTTTTATTAAAAAAGGCACTAGAACTTTTAATTTTTGTTTGAATGAGCCCTCTCGAAACATTCTAGGACCAGTGCGTCTATACGATCATCCCTTAAATTCTATGACTCCTAGGGGGTGTTTTCCCTTTTTTTCGAAAATAGGGAAAATTTTCCATGGCTCGTCACTTCTGATGACTAAGACAAAATCTTTTGATGTATCTATTGATAGTAAAATTCCGTTTATAAGTGTTTCGGTTACTACAGAGACGAGTCGCTCTTATATAGACAAGTTGCTCTTATATAGGTTATCCTGCCGAAGGCAATTTTTATACATATGTCTTTTTAAAGTGTAAACAAAACTTCTATTAATAACTACTACATGAGATCCTCTTGACCGACATATTTTATGATGAACTATGTCTATCCTTAATGTAAACGATCCGGATAGCTTACAGCTACCCCTGCAATCAACATAAATCAGTTACTATGGGCCAATAATCGCTCCTTACTGTACTAGCTACCGCTGCAACCCGGATTGCTAGCTACAGCTGCAACCCGGAAGTTGCTAGCTACCGCTGCAAACCGGATTATGTAATCATGAATGAGTCCATTTACATCTTTGTCGTTTTTTATATAGTAATTATGACTTTATGGCGTAATGATTTTATTTCATGACATCATGGCTTAATGATATTATTTCATGACGTCTTCAGAAACAACAACATAATGTTGTGTTTTCTATTCTCGTTATAGCTCTAATAAAGCTATGAAGACATTCATTATTTATTTAGTAGGTTTTCAGACAAGGTGGTTCTAATGATGTACTTTTGTTTTGACCTGACTCTATTTTTTGGAGTTCTGAGTTTTATATTTCTTAGCATTGGACTGATCGTCTCTTACTAGGTTGCTAGCTACTGCTGCAACCCGGATTCACATATATAGTTATGAGAGGCAGCGTGGCCGAGTGGTTCAAGGCGCTGGTGTTAGCCACAAGTCTCTTCGGAGGCGTGGGTCAAATCTTACCGCCTGTATACGATTCTGATTTATGTACAAAAATCAAATATCTTTGAAGAAACTGCAGTATGAAAAGACATAAAAAATACAGTTTTTAGTGAAAAAATTTATTCTCTCTTAGAAATAATTTATTTTAGATACAAAAGGTTTTTAACCCAATTAATTTCTTTTAAAATGAGCCATTGAACAACTCTCTACAGTGTTCCAGTACCACGCTATCTGTGGAATAGAAAAGAAGAAAAAAGAAAAACAATATGCCGTATAGGCAGAATGTTGTAGTAGCTGCCACTTTTCTTGATTTTCAAGCCAATATATTTCTTAACATTGGACGTGATCGTCTTTTACTAGGATGCCAGCTACCGCTGCAACCCAGATGCTATATAGAAGTTTTGGACAAAGTGGTTCTAATAGTGTACTTCTTGTTTTGATCTGAATCCTTTTTCAGGAGTTATGGGTTACTTTAGTTTTTACTATGGGGTTACTTTAGTTTTTTACGATCGTCTCTTAATCAGTTGCGAGCTACCGCTGCAACCCGGATTTTATATTTTTTAGCATTGGACGTGATAGTCTCTTTTTAGGTTGCTAGCTACCACTGCCACCCGTATTATGTCTAAACAAAACTTCTATTAATTACAACTACACGAGATCCTCTTGATTAAAACAATTTATGATAACTTTATCGATCCCTTATGTAAAAACTAGGAGAGTACCTGAAAATTTTAAAATTAATTTTATTTTTTGTTAGGTTTTTGTTTAATAGCAAGCCACCATATGTTCTTTGTTGTTTAAGCAAATAGACTCCGGGTTAGAGCTGTATTAGTTACTATAGGCGAGAGATCGTCTTTTACTGTAAGAACTACTGCTGCAACCCGGATTCACATATATAGTTATGAGAGGCAGCGTGGCCGAGTGGTCCAAGGTTCCGGTGTTAGTCACAAGTGTTTTTGGAGGTACGGGTTCAAATCCTACCGCTGGTAGAAGATTATGACGTCATTGATCAATCTTTAATATGAAATATGCAGTTTTTCGTAAAAAACTGATTCTATTTTAAAAATAATTTGTTTTAATTACAAAAGGTTTTTAACCCCACTAATTTCCTTTAAAATGAGCCATTGAACAACTCTCTACAATGTTCCAGTGCCAAGCTATCCGTGGAATTACCAACCTATGCTATAATTAAGTGGCGTATAAAATTTCAAGAGGTCGTTCTTTATTATAAACTTTTAATGTAATATTATATTACAAACAGGCAAAAGCCTTCGGATATTTCTTCTTTGAAATAGTAAGAGACGAACCTCAAACGACCAAGTAGCTAACTAAGTCCAATGTATGCAATAAGTTTTTATTCCAATGATCGTCTTTTAATGTAATTACTAGATTGCTAGCTACCGCTGCAACCCTGATAAGAAAAATTATTCTATTTTAAAAATAATTTGTTTTATATTTACAAAAGGTTTTTAACTCCATTAATTTCCTTTAAAATGAGCCATTCAACAACTCTCTACGAGCCAATAAACAACTCTCTTCCAGTGCCAAGCTACCTGTGGAATTACTAACCTATACTATAATTAAGTGGCGTATAAAATTTAGTATAGGCAAGAGGTCGTTCTTTATTATAACTCTTTTTTTAGGAGTTACGGGTTTTTATATTTCTTAACATTGGATGTGATCGTCTCTTACTAGGTTTCTAGCTACCGCTGCAACCCGGATTACAAACAGGGAAAAGCCTACGGCTTTTTCTTAGTTTGAGTAGTAAGAGACGAATTTCAGAGAATAAAGAATGTAAGTAAGTCAATTATTGCACCATACTCTAGAAAAGTTTACCGATGATAATATTCCCACTAAAGCTAGAGCTACTACTTTTAATTAATATTTCAGATACTATGAGTAAGTGTTCTTTCTTTATTATAATTAAATTACAAAAAGTTTTTAATCCCATTAATTTCCTTTAAAATGAGCCATTGAACAACTCTAAACGATGTTTAAGTGCCATGCTATCTGCTGAATTACTAGCCTATACTATAATTAAGTGGCGTATAAAATTTAGTATAGCGCAAGAGTTCGTTCTTTATTATAATTTTGAATATTACTATGAAGTTTTGCCCGAGCATTTCTAGCCAACTTTTCAACAGCATCTGCTCTTTCAAAGAGAATTTTAATCTGTAATTTTGAATATTTTTGCCATCTTCTTGGACTTCTGAATGTAATTTCTAACTTTGTCCTTATGCGTTCTTTGGTAAAGCCTCGCAGAGGTTGTAATTTTCATTATAGCTTTTCTAACCCCAGTATCTACCCATTATTCTGGTAGCAACTTTTTCTTATGTTTGTTTCGGTAATCTTTATCATTATCAAACTGTTCCTTCCTCTTTTGTCTAGCTTGCTCAATTGTTGCTTCTCTATAAACTTCATCATTGTGATAACGCTCCTTGATCTTTTCTCTAGCTTGCTGAATCGATGCTTCTCTATAAACTTCATCATTGTGATAACGCTCCTTGATGTTTTGTGGCTCTCTCAATTTTTACTTCTCGATACACCTGGTCGGTTGAATACCTTTGCTTTTCTCTTTTCAAGATGCTATCTCTGTTTTTTTGTATAGTACTGTTTTTTAACTTATGTGTAGCTTGCTTGGACGAAACCATTATGTAACCATTAGTTTGAATGAAGCCATTTTTCTATTGTGGCCTTTTATATAGTAATCATGACGTCATGGCGTTATGATGTTTTTTCATGACGTCCTGGCGTAATGATATTATTTCATGACGTCTTCAGGAGAAACAACATAATGTCGTGTTTTTCTATTCACCTCATAGTTCTAACAAAACTATGACGACATTCATTACTTATCTAGTAGGGTTTCAGACAATGTGGTTCTAATGATGTACTTTTGTTTTGATCTGACTCTATTTTTAGGAGTTCTGGGTTTTTATATTTCTTAGCATTGGGCGTGATCGTCTCTTACTAGTTTCCTAGCGACTTCTGCAACCCAGATTCACATATATAATTATGAGAGGCAGCTTGGCCGAGTGGTCTAAGGCGCTGGTGTTAGTCACCAGTCTCTTCGGAGGCACAGGTTCTAATCCTACCGCTGGTATACGATTATGCCGTCATTGATCTATCTTTAATATGAAATATGTAGTTTTTCATAAAAAACCGATTCTATTTTAAAAATAATTTGTTTTAATTACAAAAGGTTATTAGCCCCAATAATTTCCTTTAAAATGAGCCATTGAACAAGTCTCTACGATGTTCCAGTACCAAGCTATCTATTGAATTACTAACCTATACTATAATTAAGTGGCGTATAAAATTTAGTATAGGCAAGAGCTCGTTCTTTATTATAATTAGTTACAAAAGGTTTTTAACCCAATTTATTTCCTTTAAAATGACCTATTGAACAGCCCTCTACGATGTTCCAGTGCCAAGCTATCTGTGGAAACAAACGAAAAAAAAAAGAAAAAAATAAAACGGGTAGTACGAATGTGGTAGTATCTGCCCCGTTTCTTGATTTTCAAGCCAATATATGTCCCTTTCTGTTCAAGCCAAGGGACAGAAAGTTTCCTATGCAGGGGTTTCGGACAAGGCGGTTCTAATGGTGTACTTTTTGTTTTGATCTGACTCCTTTTTTAGGAACTATGGGTTTTTATATTTCTTAACATTGGACGTGATCGTCTCTTACTAGGTTGCTAGCTACCGCTGCAACCCGGATTTTGTTTTGATCTGACTTCTTTGTTAGGAACTATAGGTTTTTATATTTCTTAACATTGGACGTGATCGTCTCTTACTAGGTTGCTAGCTACCGCTGCAACCCGGATTAAGTGGCCTATAAAATTTAGTATAGGCAAGAAGTCGTTCTTTATTATAATTTTAGTTAACATGGGCAAGGTGTCGTTCTTTATTGTATCGTATCAAATCTCTTTTAGCAAACGAAAAATTAAAACTAATTTTAAAATTTTTTAGGTATTTTTCTAGTTTGAATTGAAACACTAAATTCTTGCTCTGACACCGTAAATATTGATGCAATTTAAATAATAACTTTGTCGATTCTGAACTGAGAACTAAAATAGAACAAAATTTGTTTGAAATTTTCCAATTTTATTTGAAATAACATAGTGTTATAGAGATGCAAACTTTAGAAGTTAAGTCAAAAATTTTTGGTTCCAGGAGACAATTGTAACTTTGAACTGGCAAATAAAATAACATTTCAAGTAGTTACAACCTAACAAAAAAAAACTAATTTTAAAATTTTCATGTATTTTCCTAGTTTGAATCAAAAAATTAAAATTATTGCTCGGATATCATAAATATTTTTGCAGTTTGCAGTTAAATAAAATTATTTTATTTAAAATTTTCAGCTCGTTTCAGTTGACAAATCTGATTTTTTGTTAGTACCCCCAAAAATTACTGTATTTTACGTAACTACATCTACATGTTTTTTTTATAATGGTAAAAATCCTGTTTTGGATTTTCGATGATAATAGTAAAATTTCTACAACAGAGCTACGGAAAAATGCAGTTTTTTGTAAGAAAAATGATTTTGTTTTAAAAATTATTTTTGTTACTTATGAAAGGTTTTTAAATACATCAATTTCCTTTCAAATGAGTCATTGAACATCTCACTATGATTTTCTAGTGCCCCGCCAGCTATACCGAAAAAACAACGGAAAAAACAAACCTGTTGTTGATGTGGAATATCGTGGTTGGAGTTGGAGCCACTTTTTTTTATTTTCAAATCAATATATTTTCCTTGTTTTTTAAGCCAAGGGACAGTTAGTTTCCTATAGAGGGGTGTTGGACAATGCAGTTCTAACAGTATACTTTGTTTTTTGATTTGATTCTAGCTTTAGGAGCTCTTTTATTCTTTTAAATATATTTCTTACTTTTTTATAGGGCGTGATCGTCTCTTACTAGGTGTCCAGCTACAGCTGACACCCAGATACTTTAATAACCTGAACCATTAACCATTAATAATAACCTGATTACACACAGGAAAAACATACAGCTTCTTCTTCTTTTAAATTAGTAAGAGACGAACCTAAAATAGTCAAGTAGCTAACTAGGTCCAATGTATGCAATGGTTTGTTGTTCCAATGATCGTCTTTTTATGTAACATTGGATGTGATCGTCTCTTACTAGGTTGCTAGCTACCGCTGCAACCCGGATAATAACCTGATTACAAACAGGTAAAGCCTACGGCTTTTTCTTCTTTGAAATAGTAAGAGACGAACCTAAAACAATCAAGTAGCTAACTAAATCCAATGTATGCAAGGGTTTGTTATTCCAATGATCGTCTTTTAATGTAAAATCTGACGATCGTAAGACAAGGCATTACAAATCGAATCATTGCCATTTCAAAATTATTTAAACACTTTATGCAGTCCGGTGTACAGTCGATATGAAGGTTATTTAATACTGATCGGACATTCTCCTGGCTTTTCAACATTTTCCCAGCACAGTAATCACAGACAGAGAATGAATCTATGACATCCTCTTTCCAACCTGTACAATGAATTAGCTGTTCTCTGTCATCTTTGGGTATGTCCTGTTGGAGGTGTTCTAAAATCGTGGCCAACATTACATCAAAACCTTTCTTATTTGAAAGGGATCTTAGACTCTTCAATTGGTATTTTGTCTTTATCTGCTCGCAATTGTCACAATGCATTGTGGGGTGTACATCCCTGATGTTAGCTACCTTATCAAGGCTCTCACCAAATAATTTTATTATTGTATTTTCATCCACAGAAACTCTAATATTGCTATCACCGTAGATGACGTCTTGACTATTACGACAGAGTCTACTTAACACTTCTTATAAATATTGTAAGGTTTAAAATCTATTAACTGGTCTTTTACCCTAAACAAGATTTTAATGTATGTCTAATATTAATCATTAAGGAAAATTCATCATCTATATAATGATTTCTTATAATGTTAATGTAATTTTATTTCTAGCTCTCTACAATGAGTTTGACAAGAATTGTATTTACTAAAAAAATCTCTTTGCAAGAATAAGAGAATGAATAAAGTTTAAGTAGGGTATGGGGATCGATCTCACGACTCCAGACAGACCTACTTCTCTTACAACGCCATACCTGATTTAGTATAGCCAAGAGGTCGTTCTTTATTATATCCGTATGGGAAATTTTTACTTATGATGATTTCTTAAGGAATATAATAAAAATTTCTTAATGTAATAAATATAATTTGTTTTAATTACAGAAGGCTTTTAACCCCATTAATTTCCTTTAAAATGAGCCATTGAACAACTCTCTACGATGTTCCAGTGCCAAGCTATCTGTTGAATTACGAACCTATACTATAATTAAGTGGCGTATAAAATTTAGTATAGGCAAGAAGTCGTTCTTTATTATAATATTATTTTAATATTTCAATTGCTATGGGATAGAGTTCAATCTTTAAAATAGTGTCTTTTAAAAAATTACTTTACATTTATAATAATTTAATTTTAATTACTAAAGGTTTTTAACCCCATCAATTTCCTTTAAAACGAGCCATTAAACAGCTCTCTACGATGTTCCAGTGCCCCGCTAACTGAGGAAAAAAAAAAAAAAGATGCCGTATATGTAGAATATCGTGGTTACAGCCACATTTTTTTATTTTAAAGCCAGTATATTTCCCTTGTTGTTCAAGCCAAGGAGCTATAAATTTTCTATATACGGATTTTGAACAAGGCGGTTCTAATTCCTTTATGTAATTATTGTAACATAATCCCTATTGATGTTTCAGTTAGCATGGGCTAGGTGTCATTCTTTATTGTAACATTCTTTACTATATGATTACAAACAGGAAAAAGCCTACGGCTTTTTTTTTTTTGGAATAGTAAGAGACGACCTGGCTACAAACTAAGATTATGGCATCAATGATAAATCTTTAACATGAAATGTTCTTTACTGTAATGGTTTGATCTTACTAGGTTTCAGACACCTCTGCAGCCATGATACTGATGGAAATTACATAATCCCTATTTAAGTTTCAGTTAACATGGGCTAGGTTTCGTTCTTATTAAAATGTTAGCCACCAGTCTCTTCGGAGGCGTGGGTTCAAATCTTACCGCTGGTATACGATTATGTTTGAAAGACTGCAGTGTGAAAAGACATCGAAAATGCAGTTTTTGGTGGAAAAATTTATTCTCTTTTAGAAATAATTTATTTTAGTTACAAAAGGTTTTTAACCCAATTAATTTCCTTTAAAATGAGCTATTGAACAACCCTCTACGATGTTTCAGTGCCAAGCTATCTCTGGAAACAAAGAAAAAAAAAAGAAAAAAATATCCCGTTTAGGAAGAATGTTGTAGTAGCTGCCACTTTTCTTGATTTTCAAGCCAATATATTTCCCTTTCTGTTCAAGCCAAGGGACAGAAAGTTTCCTATGCAGGGGTTTCGGACAAGGCGGTTCTAATGGTGTACTTTTTGTTTTGATCTGACTCCTTTTTTAGGAACTATGGGTTTTTATATTTCTTAACATTGGACGTGATCGTCTCTTACTAGGTTGCTAGCTACCGCTGCAACCCGGATGAACCCAGATTATAAATTACAAACAGGAAAAAGCCTACGACTTTTTCTTCTTTGGAATAGTAAGAAACGATTCTCAAATAATCAGGCAGCTATCTAGGTTTATAATTTGTTCTTTAACATAAACTTCATTAATCAGACGTTTTAACATATCCTATATGTTCTAAAGGTTGGAATAAGGTTTTCTGTAAGGTTTTCAGTAAGGTTTTCTGATATGCTGAAACAGATACTGTGGTTTTCGTTACGATTCTATTACTTTTAGGAGGTGTTTTTCTCTTTTTTGAAAATAGGACAAATTTTCTCAGGCTTTTAACTATTGATGGATATGAGTAAATTTAATGAACCTTATATATTAAAAATCAGTATAAAAATTGGATTCATGTGATGTATCTATTGATATTAAAATTCTGTTTTTAGAGTTTCGGTTACTATTGAGACAAGTTGCTCTTACTATACAGTTTGTTACCACGAACTTGTTGATTTTTAGGAGTTATGTGTTACTTTAGTTTTTACTATGGGGTATGGTCGTCTCTTACTAGGTTACTAGCTACCACTGCAATCCGGACACTATTCTTTTTCTTATTTGGAATAAGAAGAATCGAACTTAAGAGAGTTAGCTAACTTAGTCTAATGTGTGCTATAGTTTGTTCTTTACAAGGCTTCAGCCATCTCTACAGCCATGATACAGATGAAAATTATAAAGTCCCTATTTATGTTTCAGTTAAAATGGGCTAGATGAAGCTCTTTACTATAAATGATTACAAACAGAAAAAGCCTACAGCTTTTTCTTCTTTGGAATAGTAACACACGATTGTAAAGAATAAGGCTGCTAACTAAGTCCAATATATGAAGTTTATAGAGATGTAGTTTATAGAAATGCGAAAATTGAGACAGCCAAACAAAAGAGTAAGGAACGGTATGATAATGATTAAGATTACAGAGAAGCAACAATTGAGCAGTCTAGACAAAAGATCAAGGAGCTTTATCACAATGATGAAGATTACCGAATCATATATAAGAAAAAAGAAAAGCACAGATATTAAAACGACAAGGTGTATCGAGAAGTAAAAATTGAGACAGCCAAACAAAACATCAATTAGCGCTATCAAAATGATGAACTTTATAGAGAAGCAACAATTGAGCAGGCTAGACAAAAGATCAAGGACCGTTATCACAATGATGAAGATTACCGAAAAATATATAAGAAAAAAGTTGCTACCAGAATAATGAGTATATACTGGGGTGACAAAAGCCATAACGAAAAAATTAAATTTTCTGCGAGGTTGTACCGAAGAACGCATAAGGACAAAGGGAAAAACTACATTCAGAAATACAAAAAGATGGCAAAAATGCAGGCTGATCTTCGTAAATTGATTACAATAAGGAGCGAACTAAAACCCATATTACGGAAAAGAACGATCTCTCACCGATAGTAACTGATATACGGTGGTTCCGGGTGTAGCTACAAACTAACCAGATTGTAGCGTTATCCGGGTTACAGCGACACCTGTAACCAGGAGTCTCTTTGCTTAACAACAAAGAAAATATGTCGGCTTGTTATTAAAAAAGACCTAACATTTTACATTAAAAGACGATCATTGGAATAACAAAACATTGCATACATCGGACTTAGTTATCTACTTAATTGTTTGAGGTTCGTCTCTTACTATTTCAAAGAAGAAAAATCCGTAGGCTTTTTCCTTCTTGTAATCATATAGTTTACATTAAAGAACAATTAAGGTGTCATTATATAGATGTCCGGGTTGCAGTGGTAGCTATTAGCCAAGCAAGAGACGATCACGCCCCATAGTAAAAATGAAATAGTTCATAGTGCATTTTTTATGTCCGGGTTGCAGTGGTAGCTAGCAATCCAGGTGACAGCGGTAGCTACGAACCTTGTAAGAAACGATCACGCCAAATGTTAAGAAATATTAAATCCCTAACTTCTAAAAAAAGAGTCAGGTCAAAACAAAAAGTACACCATTAGAACCGCCTTGTCCAAAACCCCTGTATAGGAAACTTTCTGTCCCTTGGCTTGAACAGCAAGGGAAATATATTGGCTTGAAAAGCAAGAAAAGTGGCAGCTACTACAACAATCTGCCTAAAAGGGATATTTTTTTTCTTCTTTTCCACAGATAGCTTGGCACTGGAACATCGTAGAAAGTTGTTCAATGGCTCCTTTTAAAGGAAATTAATTGGGTTAAAAATCTTTTGTAACTAAAATAAATTATTTCCAAGAGAAAATAAATTTTTCAATTAAAAACTGCATTTTTGATGTCTTTTCATACTGCAGTCTTTTCAAACATATTTAATTTTTGTACATAAATCATAATCGTATACCAGCGGTAAGATTTGAACCCACACCTTCGAAAAGACTGGTGGCTAATACCAGTGCCTTGGACCACTCGGCCAATCTGCCTCTCATAACTATATATGTGAATTTGGGTTGCAGCAGTAGCTAACAACCTAGTAAGAGACGATCAGTCCGATGCTAAGAAATATAAAAACCAAAAACTCCTAAAAATAGAGACAGATCAAAATTATAATAAAGAACGAACTCTTGCCTATACTAAATTTTATCGGCCAGTTAACTATAGTATACTATAGTGGGTTGTAGCCAGTTAACTAAAGTGGGTTGCAGCGGTAGCTGGCAACTGAGTAAGAGATCATCCGGGTTGCAGCGGTAGCTAGCAACCTAGTAAGAGACGATCACGTCCAATGTTAAGAAATATAAAAACACATAGTTCCTAACAAAGGAGTCAGATCAAAATAAAAAGTACACCATTAGAACCGCCTTGTACGAAACCCCTGTATAGTAAACTTTCTGTCCCTTGGCTTGAACAGCAAGGGAAATATATTGGTTTGAAAATCAAGAAAAGTGGAAGCCACTACAACATTCTGCCTAAACGGGATATTTTTTTTCTTTTTTTTTGTTTTTTATCCAGAGATAGCTTGGCACTGGAACATCGTAGAGAGTTGTTCAATGGCTCATTTTAAAGTAAATTAATTGGATTAAAAATCTATAGTAACTAAAATAAATTATTTCTAAAAGAGAATAAATTTTTCCACCAAAAACTGCATTTTTGATGTCTTTTCACACTGCAGTCTTTTAAACATAATCGTATACCAGCGGTAAGATTTGAACCCACACCTCCGAAGAGACCCATGGCTAACACCAGTGGCTTGGACCACTCGGCCAGGCTGCCTCTCATAAATAATATATATTTGTGAATCTGGGTGGCAGCAGTAGCTAGCAACCTAGTAAGAGACGATTAGTCCAATGCTAAGAAATATAAAAACCCAAAACTCCTAAAAATAGAGTCAGATCAAAACAAAAGTATATCATTAGAACTACCGTGTCTGAAACCCTACTAGATAAATAATGAATGTCATCATAATTTTATATTAGAGCTATGACGTGAATAGAAAAACAGGAAATTATATTGTTGTTTCTGAAGACGTCATGAAATAATACCATTGCGTCCTGACGTCATGAAATTTATAATAAAGAATGACCTCATGTCTTTACTAATACGGGTTGCAGCGGTAGTTGGCATCTCCTACATCTAGCGCCTTTTGTAATTAAAAATAAAATAGTTTTTAAAGTAAAATCAAGTTTGTCGAAAAACTGCATTTTTGATGTATTTTCATATTGCAGTCTTTTCAAAAGATATTTAAATTTCGAAGCAATAAAGCAGTTCATGGTCCGGGTTGAAGCGGTAGCTAGCAAACTTACCGTCCTTTGGCTTGAATAACAAAGAAAATACATTGACTTAAAAATCAAGAAAATTGGCTTTAACCACGTTATTCTCCACAAACGGCATCTTTTTTTCTTTCTTCTTTTCCACAGATAGCTTGGCACTGGAAAATCGTAGAGAGTTGTTCAATGGCTCATTCTTAAGGAAATTAATTGGGTTAAAAACCTTTTGTAACTAAAACAAATTATTGTTAAAACAGGATAAATTTTTCTACTAAAAACTGTATTTTGATGTCTTTTACAATGAAGAACGAACTCTAATTACATTTTGCTACAGCGGTTTGTTGTAGCTAGCAACCTAGTAAGAGACGATCACGTCCAGTGCTAAGAAATATAAATTTATATTCAAGAACGTCATTATATGCATGATGATGCAACACACATCATCCGGGTTGTAGCGGTAGCTAGCAACTTCCAAAATTATTTATGGTATCTAAGCAATAGTTTTTATCTTATAATTTAAACTGGAAAAATACCTGAAAATTTAAAAATTAGTTTTAGTTTTTGCTAGGTTTTTGAAACTTGATACGGGGCTGAATTATATGAAATAAATGCCTTCAGAAAAACAAAGAAAAAGTAACAATTTACAATTTCCAGATGTACGTGAATTTGTGGTTTTATATTGTGTGAGTATTGCCATATCTTATTGTGTAAACCATGGTTTTATAATCAGGATTCAATTGTTACTGTAGAGCGACTCGAACTTCTCTCTTCATTGTCAGGAAGAGAGCTCACTAGCCAATGCACTACACTAACTGATAGTAAACAAGTAATTATGGGGTTTATGATGTGTCTAGAAATTCCTCACGCAGTCACATCGGCAGGTTTCCTAAATTTAGTACAAAAAATCTCAATTCTTTGTTGGGGATGAAATGTACATAGAAGTATTTTGTTCAACTTCCGAGGCGAACCATAATTTATACCAAGGTATGGACCGGCAGCTGTGGAACAGTTTACAGATGTAATGGAATCGGAGTTGCATCGGTAGCTAGCAATCCGGGTTGCAGCGGTAGCTAGCAACCTAGTAAGAGAAGATTACGTCCAATGTTAAGAAATATAAAAACCCATAGTTCCTAAAAAAGGAGTCATATCAAAACAAAAAGTACACCATTAGAAAAGCCTTGTCCGAATCCCCTGTGTAGGAATCTTTCTGTCCCTTGGCTTGAAAAGCAAGGGAAATATATTGACTTGAAAATCAAGAAAAGTGGCAGCTACTAC
Organism: Artemia sp. Qi Xiang Cuo; assembly: GCF_049724085.1. Classification (NCBI taxonomy): domain Eukaryota; kingdom Metazoa; phylum Arthropoda; class Branchiopoda; order Anostraca; family Artemiidae; genus Artemia; species Artemia sp. Qi Xiang Cuo. The sequence continues at coordinate 67,292,060 of NC_142805.1, forward strand.
AACATTCTGCCTAAATTGGATATTTTTTTTCTTTCTTGTTTTGCAGAGATATCTTTGCACTGGAACATCGTAGAAAGTTGTTCAATGGCTCATTTTAAGGGAAATTAATTGGGTTAAAAATCTTTTGTAACTAAAATAAATTATTACTAAGAGAGAATAAATTTTTCAATTAATTTACATTAAAAAAAGGAACTGTAACCCATAGTAACTAAAGTATCAAATCAAGCAACCTAGTAAGAGACGATCACGTCCAATGTAAAGAAATATAAAAAAAAACCCATAGTTCCTAAAAAAGGATTCAGATCAAAACAAAAAGTACACCATTAGAACCACCTTGTCCAAATCCCCTGTATAGGAAACTTTTTGTCCCTTGGCTTGAACAGCAAGGGAGATACAGCGCAGAGATATCTTTGCACTGGAACATCGTAGAAAGTTGTTCAATGGCTCATTTTAAAGGAAATTAATTGGGTTAAAAATATTTTGTAACTAAAATAAATTATTACTAAGAGAGAATAAATTTTTCAATTAATTTACAATAAGGAACGAACTGTAACCCATAGTAACTGAAGTATCCAATCAAATAATTCCTGGTCATAATAAAAGGGTGTCTAATGGCTCATTTTAAAGTTCCGGGTCGCAACGATAGTAAGCCACCTAGTAAGAGACAATCACGTCCAATGTTAAGCAATATAAAAAACCACAGTTCCTAAAAACGGAGTCAGATCAAAACAAAAAGTACACCATTAGAACCACCTTGTCCGAATCCCCTGTATAGAAAACTTTCTGTCCCTTGACTTGAACAGCAAGGGAAATATATTGGCTTAAAAATCAAGAAAAGTGGCAGCTACTACAACATTCTGCCTAAACGGGAAATTTTTTTTCTTTCTGGTTTTCCAGAGATAGCTTTGCACTGGAACATCGTAGAAGGTTGTTCAATGGCTGATTTTAAAGAAAATTAATTGGGTTAAAAATCTTTTGTAACTAAAATAAATTATTACTAAGAGAGAATAAATTTTTCAATTAATTTACAATAAGTAACGATCTGTAACCCATAGTAACTGAAGTATCAAATCAAACAATTCTTGGTCATAATAAAGAGCTGTCTAATGGCTCATTTTAAAGTTCCGGGTCACAGCGGTAGTAAGCAACCTAGTAAGAGACGATCACGTCAAATGTTAAGAAATATAAAAACTCATAACTCCTAAAAAAAAGTCAAATCAAAACAAAAAGTACACCGTTAGAACCACCTTGTCTAAAACCCCTTTAGAATAAACTTTCTGTTATTTGGCTTGAAGAGCAAGGGAAAAATATTGGCTTGAAAATCAAGAAAACGGCATAAACGGCATATTTTTTCTTTCTTTCTCTTCCACAGATAGCTTGGCACTGAAACATCGTAGAGAGTTGTTTAATGACTCATTTTAAAGGAAATCTCTAGATCTAGTGCCTTTAATACTAAATTTTTTTTTAATCAATCATTTTTTACGAAAAACGTAATTTTTTATATACAATATTGATCAATGACATCATAGTCGTTGGATGTAGTTAGTACATAAAGGCTCGATCATCGAATTTAAGCAGATACTAAGTAAAGGAAAATTATGCCTCCATATATTCACAGTGATGTATAACATTTTCCATTACATCTGTAAACTGTTCCACAGCTGCCGGTTCATACCTTGGAAGCTTTTCATTAAACATGCAACATTTCTTTTGGATATTACTATGAAGTTTTGCGAAAGCATCTCTAGCCGACTTATCAACAAAATCCATTCTTTCAGAGGATATTTTAATCTTAAATTTTGAATGCATTGTTGCCATCTTTTTGGACTTCTGAATATAATTTTTAATTTTGTCCTTATGCGTTCTTTACAGCTTGTGTAAACTGCAAAAATATCCATGGTATCCGAGCAATAGTTTGAATATTTCAATTCAAGATAGAAAAATGCCTTAAAATGTTAAAATTAGTTTTATTTTTGGGTAGGTTTTAGCTACCCGATGTGGGATATAATATGTATTTTCATTCCAAAAAATTCAATTTTTCAATATATTTTATTTTTCAGTTTAGAATCGCTAAAGTTATTATGTAAACTGCGAAAATATTTATGATATCACAGCAATAATTTTAATCTTTTCATTCAAACTAACAAAATACCTGAAAATTTAAAAATTAATTTTATTTATTTATATTAAAAGACGATAATCATTAAAACAGCTAACCATTTCATATATTGGACTTAGTTAGCAGCCTTATTCTTTGCGGATCGTGTGTTACTATTCCAAAGAAGAAAAAGCTGTAGGCTTTTTCTGTTTGTAATCATTTAGAGTAAAGAGCTTCATCTAGCCCATTTTAACTGAAACATAAATAGGGACTTTATAATTTTCATCTGTATCATGGCTGTAGAGATGGCTGAAGCCTTGTAAAGAACAAACTATAGCACACATTAGACTAAGTTAGCTAACTCTCTTAAGTTCGATTCTTCTTATTCCAAATAAGAAAAAGAATAGTGTCCGGATTGCAGTGGTAGCTAGCACCCTAGTAAGAGACGACCATACCCCATAGTAAAAACTAAAGTAACACATAACTCCTAAAAATCAACAAGTTCGTGGTAACGAACTGTATAGTAAGAGGAACTTGTCTCAATAGTAACCGAAACTCTAAAAAACAGAATTTTAATATCAATAGATACATCACATGAATCCAATTTTTATACTGATTTTTAATATATAAGGTTCATTAAATTTACTCATATCCATCAATAGTTAAAAGCCTGAGAAAATTTGTCCTATTTTCAAAAAAGAGAAAAACACCTCCTAAAAGTAATAGAATCGTAACGAAAACCACAGTATCTGTTTCAGCATATCAGAAAACCTTACTGAAAACCTTACAGAAAACCTTATTCCAACCTTTAGAACATATAGGATATGTTAAAACGTCTGATTAATGAAGTTTATGTTAAAGAACAAATTATAAACCTAGATAGCTGCCTGATTATTTGAGAATCGTTTCTTACTATTCCAAAGAAGAAAAAGTCGTAGGCTTTTTCCTGTTTGTAATTTATAATCTGGGTTCATTTACAGTAAAGAACGATCCCTCGCCCATAGTTTACAATAAAGAGCGATTACATTAAAGGGCGATCACTGGAATAATAAACCATTGCATACATTGGTCTTAGTTACTTGATTGTCTTTGGCTCGTCTCTTACTATTTCAAAGAGGTAAAAGCCATACGCTTTTTCCTGTTCCGGGTTGCAGCGGTAGCTAGCAACCTAGTAAGCGACGATCACCTCCAATGTTAAGAAATATAAAACCCCCCAACTCCTAAAAAAAGAGTCAGATCAAAACAAAAAGTACACCATTAGCACCGCCTTGTCCGAAATCCCAATAAAGGAAACTTACCGCCCTTTGGCCTGAATAACAAAGAAAATATATTGGCTTGAAAATCAAGCAAATTGACTTTTACCACGTTATTCTCCACAAACGGGATATTTTTTTCTTTCCGCTTGATTTTTCTTCTCAGCTAGCTGGGCACTGGAAAATTATAGAGAGCTGTATAATAGCTCATTTTAAACGAAATTGCTACATCTAGTGCCTTTCGTAATTCAAAATGAAATACTTTTTAAAGTAGAATCAATTTTGTCTAAAAATTGCATTTTTGATGTATTTTCATACTGCAGTCTTTTCAAAGATATTTGAATTTTGAAGCAATCAAACAGTTCATAGTAATGAACTCTATAGTAATAATAGCTACTTGTCTCAATAGTAACCGAAACTCCTGGAACCAAAATTTTCTTTTTTGGCTTAATAGCTAAAATTATTATGTAAACTGCAAAAATATTTATGATGCCTAATCAGTAATAGCATTTTTTTAAATTTAAACAAAAAAAATACAGGAAAATTCAAAAATTAATTTTGCTTTTTGTCTCCTGGAAGAAAAATTTTCTTCATCTCAGTTCAAAGTTATTATTGTATCCTGGAACCAAACTTTTTTTGGTTTGTAAAACGTAAAGTAAGTATCTCCATATTATTTTCTCATAATTCCAATTATTTTAGTTTTCAGTTCAGAATCGCTAAACTTATTATGTAAACTGCAAAAATATTTATGGTGTCTAGCCAATAATACTAATTTTGTAATTCAAACAAGATAAATACCTGAAAATTTTAAAATTAGTTTTGTTTTATGCTAGATTTTAGAAACTCGACACGGGGTATTGTGTACTTAATAATATTAAACCTTGAAAAAATATGATCTCGCTTGATAGGATCCGGGTTGCAGCGGTAGCTAGCAACCTAGTAAGAGACGATCACCTCCAATGTTAAGAAATATAAAACCCCCCAACTCCTTCAAAAAGAGGCAGATCAAAACAAAAAGTACACCATTAGAATCGCCTTGTCCAAAACCCCTATAAAGGAAACTTACCGCCCTTTGGCTTGAATAACAAAGAAAATATATTGGCTTCAAAATCAAGAAACTTGACTTTTACCACGTTATGCTCCACAAACGGGATATTTTTTTCTTTCCGCTTTTTTTTCCTCCTCAGCTAGTTATAATAAAGAACGACCTTTTGCCTATACTAAATTTTATACGCCACTTAATTATAGTATAGGTTAGTAATACAACAGATAGCATTGCACTGGAACATCTTAGAGAGTTGTTCCATGGATCATTTGAAAGGAAATTAATGGGGTTAAAAATCTTATGTATTTAAAACAAATTATTTTTATTACATTAAGAAATTTTAATTATGTTTACATTAAGGAACAAACCGTAATCCTTAGTAACCTAAATATTAAACCAAACATTTTGTGGTCTAAATAAAGAGCTGTGTAAAGGCTCATTTTAAAGGAAATTACTGTACATAGAAACCTTTTGCAATTAACAAAATTAATTATTAATATAAAACAAATTTTTACGATATTTGGTAAAGAACTAATTCTAGGCCATAGTAGCTAATATGATTTTGAAACGAAGGAATTATTGCAGAAACCTAAATGGTTGTATAAATAAGCTACACGTTATAAAAAAGTTCCACCAAGGTTCGAACTTAAATCGCAGGATTCAAACTCCTAAGTGCTAACCACTAAAATAATAAAGAACGAATATTTTACCGATTATCTACTAATAACCATATATGACGTAATAAGTTACATGACGTAATATCTAAAACCCATTGTGTACTAATAACCATATATGACTTAATGAGCGACTTGACGTAAAAATTTATAATAAAGAACGACCTTTTGCCTATACTAAATTTTATAGCCCACTTAACTATAGTATAGGTTAGCAAAGTTTACATAAAGGACTGATAAAGTTAATTATAAATGGGGTTTGTCAATACGGTTTCATTTTTTACATAAAGGACCGATATAGTTCATTATAAATGGTGTTTGTCAATACCTTTTTTTATATATATATATATATATAACATTAGGACTCATTGGATTCATCAAATTATTAGATGTTAGTAGCTAATGTTATTAACATCCTATTGCAAACGAAAATAGAAATAGTATTTTTAACATTATAAAAAGCATGTAGATATATTTATGTAAAATGTAGTAATACCTGCAGTAGCTAATGTATTAACATCTTATTCCAAACAAAAATAGTTACATTAAAGGACGAACTATAGCCTATAATAACTAGAATCTGGGTTGCGGTGGTAGCTAGCAATATAGTTAGAGACGAAGTAAAAAATGAAGCAGTTACATTAAAAGATGATCATTGGACTAAAAACCATTGCATATATTGGACATAGTTATTTACTTGATTATTTGAGGTTTGTTCTTACTATTTTAGAGAAGAAAAAGCCATAGACTTTTTCCTGTTTTAATCAGGTTAACATTCTATATACAGTAATTGTATATGGATCAAACAGTTTTATATTAAGCTGTATATTAAGACCAAAAAGTTAGCATTAATTTTATCCGGGTCGCAAAGGTAGCTAGCAACCTAGTAAGAGACGATCACGTCCAATGTTAAGAAATATAAAAACCCATTGTTCCTAAAAAAGGAGTCAGATCAAAACAATTATAATAAAGAACGACCTCTTGCCTATACTAAATTTTATACGCCACGTAATTATGGGTTAGTAATTATACAGATAGCTTGGCATTGGAACATCATAGAGAGTTGTTCAATTGTTATTCAAATGATCGTCTTTTAATGTAAAATGTTAGGTTTTTTTTAATAACAAGCCGACATTTTTCCTTTGTTGTTAATGCTGTTTTGATTGGGGAATAGGCTTGTCCACATAAGCTATAGTTTTGAACATTATTGAGGATTTTGCCTATATTGTAAACTCATTTTGAAAAGAATAGTGAACAAATTCGTGCACGTCTCTGCTGCGCACTATGAAAAGAACAGCTTCTGACTTTCCCCTCGTTTTGTTTCTCCGTAACTGGCTGAGCCTTAACCTTGAATGCAAACTTGTCAATAATCAGGATGATATATCAATATTTCATTTTTATTTTCAAGGTGATGCTGTATTTGAATTGGAAGACGGTTTACATTAAGGAACGAATTGTAGCCCATAGTAGCTGAAGTATTAAATCAAACAGTTGGTGGTTATAATAAAGAGCATTAACTCATGTTGAAAGTGAATGATGAAAGTGAATGCATAAAATGATGCCTTCATTCTCTCTCGTACTTTAACAATTTTTTCTGGATAAAATTGGATTTTGAGACCCTAATAAGGCCTCACAAGGTAAATAGTTCATTGTAACTATAATTTTAAAAATATTATAATAAGGAACTAACTCTTGCCCTTAGTAACCTATGTCTTGTCAAATTATCCGGATTGGATTATCCTCTCTTTTTGTAATATTCAGGCATCAGAAGGGTTAATAGCAGATAATCCCCGTTCAAAGTATTCTTTTTTAGTAACAAAAGACTGTTGTGCATTTCCATACTTAACTAGCCAAGCTCCGCCACTCCATGCAGAGTATTCACGGTTTTCAGGGACAATTATATTGATCTCCATGTCGGATTGCATAAGAGCAGAGATTTCCTTGTTTATTCTTTCACCAAAGCCATCAAACAAGGTGGTACCACCAGACAAAATAATTTTTTAAAGCAATTCTTTTCTTATATTGACATCAACTTTCATAACACTATTATAGGCTAACTCCTGAATGCTGAAGTCTTTCGGCATTCTGAGGAGTGATGGCTGGAATAGCGCCTCTGGGTATCTGAATCTCTGATCTCCCATAGTAATAACTTGACCGTCAGGCAGTGTATAGCTCTTTTCAAGCTTCCGCGAGGAAAACCATCTCCTGCCTAAAGCCATCTCCTGCTTAAAGTCTGAAGCAACATAGCAAAGATTTTCTTTGAGGTTACGAAGGATTTCTCTTTCGGCATTCATTTTGAATGAATATTTTCGTTCATGTAATATTTTCCCTAAGTAATCGGTCAAATTTCGACCACCAAAATCCAGTCTTACACATCCTTCTTTAAGGACACATCCTTGGTAAATGGGTACAATAGATGAGACACCATCGCCACAGTCAATAACAATACCAGTACCAGCTAACCCTTCAGAAACTATGAGGGAAAGTAGGGAATCGACAGCAACATATGTGGAAGGAATATTAAAAGTTTCAAACATGATCTCCGTCATTTTTTCTTTCTTCGCTCTTGGGTTAAGAGGAGCTTCTGTGATTAAAACTGGATAATCTTTTGGGTCAACTTGAAGTTCATATTCAAAAGTATGATGCCAGATCATCTCCATATCGTCGAAATTTGTAATAATCCCGACGTAGCAAGTCACTTAAACCGAACAAAAAACTAAAATCTTTTTAAAATTTGTATGTATTTATCCAGTTGGAACAGAAAAAACTAAATTATTGGTTAGACACCAGAATTATTTTTGCAGTTTACATAATAACCTTATAGATTCTGAACTGCTAACTAAAATCAAATATATTTATTCTGAGATTTTCTATTTTGCTATGAGAATATAACACAACGTTTTAGAGATGCCCACTTTAGAAGTGATGTCAGAAACAGTTTGGTTCCATAAAGCAATAATAACTTTGAACTGACGAATAAGATCAAATAATTTTATTTAAAATTTTCATCTGGGTTAAAGCGGTAGCACTAGTAGGAAAGCCCAAAATAATAAAAGTTTGCAATTTCTGCTAATGACGAATCGATATTTTGACAAGAGATTACAACTCAATAACCTTAAAAAAGAAACCAAAAGTTTCAAGCTTAGTAGATATCGTTGTAAGAAATCAGAGTAGCTTCAATTATCAAACATTTTTGAAAAGACTACAATATTAAAAGACATTAAATTTCACAAACAGAAAAAACTGGCAATTTTAAAAATATTTTTGTATAATTTAACAAGGGGTTACAAAAATTTCAAAACCTGAAAAAAGAAAATCAAAATTTTTAAACTTCGTAAAAGTTGTTGTGAAAAATCAAACTTGCTGTAATACTCAAATATTTTTGAAAAGATTCAGTATAAAAAAATATTAAATCAACCAAAGAACAAAAAACCGGAAATTGCAAAAATATTACAATTCCAAAACTTTAAAAAATAAAATCACAAGTTTGAAGCTTAGTAGAAATCGTTATAAAAAATCAAATTTGCAGTCCTAATCAAATATCTTTGAACAAACTGCAGTGTGAAAAGACATTGAATTACGGAAAGAGCAAAAAATGGGTGACGGAAGATATTTTTATAAATTTTATATATTATAGTATATATACTATTATATATGAGCAATAAGTACCTATTCTATTTATAGAAAACAGCTCCGTATTTTTTTGGGAAAATTAGTACACTGGGATGTTCTTGAATAAAAAAAATATCTAGACAGGTCAGAAGTCTCGGAAAAACCTTTTAAAACCTTAATTTGGGAGAAGAAACTGAAATAACTAATATATATGAATTGATGCTGTTTTGATTGGGGAATAAGCTTGTCCACATAAGCTATAGTTTTGAACATTATTGAGATTTTTGCCTATATTGTATACTCATTTTGAAAAGAATAGTGAACAATTTCGCGCGCCTCTTTGCTACGCACTATGAAAAGAACAGCTTTCGACCTTCCTCTCGTTTTGTTTCTCCGTAACTGGCTGAGCCTTAACCTTGAATGCAAACTTTTCAATACTCAGGATGATATTCCAATATTGTATTTTCATTTTTAAGCTGATGCTGTATTTGAATTGGAAGACTGGGTGAGCATGACCACTGATCTAATAAAGCTCTTGCCAATTTTGACTCCCCAAGTGTTATCTTGTGTTCGGTTCTTTAAATCTGAACTTGCAGCAGCTATCGGTTCTGACAACGAACATGGTAAAATTAAGGCCCGTAAATTGTTGTTATATTTGAACCCCTCCCCCCTAATTTACCCCCTGATTTCATAGAGTATTCGTTTTTGTCTTGTTCATGTACCTAAATTTGTTGCCTTTCCCACTTTGCTTGCAGAAATACCCTAGTGTTAGGTGTTTTCTCTGACTACTACTAATTAAGAGCTAAGTCTCTTCTATCAGTCTTAGTTTTTAGATTTCATTTTTTAGCTGCATCAGTATTACAGCGATCCTACAATATCCATCCATCTCTTATGTATATATATATATATATATATATATATATATATATATATATATATATATATATATATATATATATATGTATATATAAACGTTTTTGTCTATCCCACTCTTTTTGCCTGTGTGTCTAGGTGGGCGTTTACTTATTCCAATGCACGTCTTTTTCAGTTTGTGTGTCTGAATCTACGTATTTGTGTGTGTTTCTATTTTGAACATATAACGCAACGTTATAGAAATATGCACTTTAAGAGTGAAGTCAGAAACAGTTTGGTTCCTAGTAAGAGGACGATCACGCCCCATAGTAAAAACTAGCGTAACCCATGAATCCTGAAAACAGATTAAGATCAAAACAAAAAGTACACTATTAGAACCGCCTTGTCCAAAAATTCTATAAAGCAAACTTACCGTCCTTTGGCGTAAGTAAGAGACGATCTGAAGTAGTAAGCCGATCCTTGTCCTAAACCTAACCTGACAAGTGGCTAGCACGATCAGCCGGTTGCCAAAAAAATGGTGGTTCAAGCCCCCTCGGAGTCCATTTCTTTTAGTTTTTTCCTGCCCATCCTATTATTCTCAAACGATGTCTTTGCCATTTTTCAAATTCAACTACTTTTTTTTATATCAGCAAAAAAAGAAAGCCATGGACTTTGTATATAATAAATGACTAAACTAGAAAGGATTTAATCCTCCTTGAAAGACTTGGCGTGGGAAGGGATGGTAGTTATCGACAATCATCGATAAGCCATACTGCCATTTATTATATCCAAAGTTCATGGCTTTTTTCTCTGATATACAAGAAGTAGTTGAATTTGAAAAATTGCAGAGATATCATTTGAAAATGCTAGCATGGGCAGGAAAAAACTAAAACAAATTAACTCCGAGGGGGGCTTGAACCACCATCCTTTTGGCAACTGGCTGATCGTGCTAGCCATTTGTCAGGTTAGGTTTTGGACAAGGATCAGCTTACTACTTCAGATCGTCTCTTACTTACGCCAAAGGACGGTAGGTTTGCTTTATAAAAGTTTTGGACAAGGCGGTTCTAACAGTGTACTTTTTGTTTTGATCTGAAACTTTTTTCAGGATTTATGGGTTACATTAGTTTTTGCTATGGGGTGTGATCGTCCTCTTACTAGAGCCAAATTGTTTCTGTCTTCACTCTTAAAGTGCGCATTTCTATAACGTTGTGTTATATTTTCGAAACAAAACACATAAAAATACGTAGAATCAGACACACAAACCGAAAAAGACGTGCATTGGAATAAGCAAACGCCCGCCCAGACACACAGGCAAAAAGTGAGAGACAAAGACACATACAAATACGTAGATTCAGTCCCACTAACCGAGAAAGACATGCATTGGAATAAGCAAACACCCACACAGACACACAGGAAAAAAGTTTTTGTATGTGTTTTTGTCTCTCTCACTCTGGGTGGGTGTTTGCTTATTCCAATGCATTTCTGTCTCGGTTTCTGTGTCTAAATCTACGTATTTGTATGTGTTTTTGTCTCTCTTACTCTTTTGCCTGTATGTCTGGGCGGGTGTTTGCTTATTCCAATGCATTTCTTTCTCAGTTTGTGTGTCTGAATCTACGTATTTGAATGTGTTTTCGGCTCTCTCACTCTTTTTTGCCTATGTGTCTGGGCAGGTGTTTGCTTATTCCAATGCATGTCTTTCTCGGTTTGTGTGTCTGAATCTATATGTAGTTGTATATGTTTTTGTCTCACTCACTCGTTCTGCCTGTGCGTCTGGGTGGTTGTTCACTTATTCCAATGTATATTTTTCTTGGTTTGTGTGTCTGAATCTACGTATTTGTATTTGTTTTGTCTCTCTCACTCTTTTGGCCTGACGAAATGTAGATCGTTGTTTTAATTATATTCCTTTATAAATCATAAGGTAAAGAACGAACTCTAGGAAATAGTAACGCTACAAGTTATAAGTAAGCTATATAAGTAAGCTTCAAGTTATAAAGAAGCTCTACTGAGATTTGAACTCAGATCGAAGGATTTGAAGTCATAAGTGCTAACCATTACACCAAGAAACGTTCTTATAAAAAGTAGTTTTAACAGTATGTGATAAAGCAGAGAAAGGACTCTAAATATCAGTATTGCAATGACATCATTTGCAAACATAATTTTGAATTGATCCTAACAATATTTAAAAATTTTTCTTTTTAATATCCGGGTTTCAGTGTTAGTTATATTAAAAGACGATTATTAGGATACCAACCCATTGCATATATTGGACTTAGTTAGTTGCCTCATTCTTTGAGGTTCGTCTCATATTATTCCAAATAAGAAAAGCCGTAGGATTTTCCTGTTTGTAATCAGGGTTATTATCAAACAGTTATTATGCTTATTTTGAATATGTAAATTTCATCAAGTTTAATGTTACCCATCGAAATACATAAAGGATCGATATGTTTAAAGTAAATTCAATTTTAAATTTAAAAGATATTGCTTTTAATTCAACATGATAAAAATTCTCTCCGACGGGAAATCTAACCCCGTTCTTTTACGTGACAAATAGGTATGCTTACACTATCGCAGAGTTATTAAAAAAATACATATAAGTCATGATAATAATTTCGTTAGTACATAAAAAATTATATAAGGAATTGTTCTGGTTAATTATAATCAAACAGTTCGTGGTAATAATAGTAAGAGACGAACCAAAAAGATTCAGGCAGCCAACTAAGTTCAATATATGCAATTTTTTCTTCTTCTGTTGATCATCTTTTGGTATAATGCTCAGACACCATATATATTTTTGCAGTTTGCATTAACATTATTGACTCTGTACTGATGTAATTATAGCTAACTTTTTCATATTGCATTTATTTTTACGCCATATATGGTTACAACCTAAGATTTTAACGTCATTCATTAATCTTGTGCAGAAAAATACAGTTTTTCGTAAAAATATGTTAACAAAGGACAACTTGCGTAACTTACAGCGCTTGCCCCAGGGGCTGGATAGCTCTTGCCATGACAAATTGAAATGATTAAAGATAGGAACTTATGATTCTCCAAATTAAAATAAACTTAAAAAAAAATACTATTAATTACCCTTGTCGTGGTGTAGTGGAGCAAACCGTTCCTACCAATGGGGGATTTCAGGTTCAATCCTGCACGCCGCAAGGAAGACCAGGGATTGTTTCCCTCCATTTATTATATTTATAAATATCTGCATCGTGTAATTCAATATTTTTTACATTAAAGTTCAGTTCAGTTCAGTTCAATATGGGTTTTAATTCAAAAAAATATATATAAAAATTTACTTAACTTAGTTCCTTGTGCATTGATGCACGTTTGGGCCCGTAATAATTGCACACTCTAAATACAGCGTGGCCTCCTGTCCTCTTCAATTTCCAACCCGAACCGCCATCAAATAACAATAAATTTAACACAACTTCTCCTCCGCTCACACCCCTTGAAGTATCAAACTAAAATATGATAATCAATAATGATATCGAAAAATTCTAAACATAATAATAGTAAAATAAATCTAGTAAAAAATATTTAATCTTTTAGATAGTTTTTCACATTCTTTTTAAAGGAGCCAAGAGACCTATATGACCTCAGCTCTTGCGGAACTGCATTCCACTCTCTAGCACACGCAATTCTAGGAGAAAATTCCGACCTAGCTGTCGGTGTCGGGGATATGTAAATGTTTGATGAAGATCGTGTATTTAAACTATGGATTTGTGATGCTAGTGTGAATAAGCCTCTAAATGGTGATGGGAGTGTTCCTGAAAAATATTAAAAAAAAAACGGTGCAAGATAGTCTGTAAAGTGATGCCATTGATAGTCTGTTCGGTGCTGGGCCTAAAATTTGAAGTGCTTAATTGTGAACTAAGTTTAGTCTCTGTAAATGTGTCTTGAAATTAGATTGCCAAACCTTTGAACAATATTGAATTTGAGGCTTGATAACTGCATTGTAAATCAGGATCAGTATTTATTTGGGGAAATGATGACTGAGTTTTCTCAAGATTCCAAGGTTCCTTGAAAGCTTCGTCTCGACACTTGTTATGTGGTGTCTGAACGAGAGGTTTTCGTCGATCAAAACCCCTAGGTAACGAACGTGTCCTTTTTCTGGTATCTTGATAAGTCCACGAGAGGTTTCAATACCAATCACATCAGGAGCCAGCAAATCTATACGGGAAAAAATAAAACACTCGATTTGTCAATGTTGATGACTGGACGATTTGCGTCCATCCAGAGGTAGGTTTCTTCAAGAATGTCTTGTTGCTTCGTTTTGAGAGACTTGATGTTCCATTCTGAGCTTGCCATAAGTGAATCATCCGCAAATGCCGTTAGTTCGTCTTCGGCTTCTACTATAGACCCCAGCGTCGTTTGTGGGTGACATAGTTTGCAGCAATAAGGGCTACGACTTGCAGGAGTCAGTACTTGCTGAAGATCATTTACGGGAACAAGAAACAATAGCGGTCCCAATTTAGAGCCCTGTGGCACACCGCAATTAACTACGACATCATTTGTATGGTCATTTCCTGTGTAAATTCGACGATTTTCCAGGTAAGACTTAAACCAATCTAGGACTTGGCCACGAACTCCAATATGATCCAGCTTTCCTAGTAATATTTCGTGGTGCATGCTATCAAACGCTTTCTTAATATCTAGAAGCACTGCTGCAGGTAAAGCAACCGAATCTAGGATTCTGTTTACGAATAAACTTAGTGAAGTAAGGGCGTCTTCGGTTGAATGGCCAGCCCTAAACCCGAATTGGCAGCTGTTAAAAAAGCCTTTGGCCTCTAAATATTGGTAAAGCTGGTATTTCATTGGCGTTTCAAAGACTTTCGAGAAAATTGATAAGATTGAGATTGGTCTATAATTTTCTGTGTCTGTATGACTTCCACCTTTGTGAAGAGGTATTATCTTTGCCTTTTTTAACATTTCAGGAAAAACCCCTTTATCTAATGAAAGATTTACAAGGTAAGTTAGCGGCTCAGTAATGGTCGTCACTACTGCTTTCAGTGCCTTTGTGTGGACCAGGTTGAAACCTGAAGCTGAAGAGCCCTACAAATTTTTACGAGTAATTCGAGCTCACCTGGTGTTACAGGACTCACTGCCATTGATTTCATACACTTTGGGCCAAGGTATTCTTTGTATGACTTAGATGCTTTCCCGACGGAATTTGCTGTGGTATCACCAATATTTGCGAAAAATGTACTGAGCGATGCGGCAACCTGTGTAGGTTCTGTAATTTCTTCATCATTCACGACCAATTTCACTGGTAATGTGGAAGACTTAGTGGTTGGCCGTAGAACCGAGTTAATAATTTGCCAAACTTTTCGACCATCCTTCCCGTTTTCCGTCAGCTTTTGCTGCAGGTAGCCACGCTTTGCTCTTCGTAACACAGTCCGAAGGACATTACTGTATTGTTCATACTCCTCTAGCAGCGATAAGCTTGAACAGTGTCTACACTCTCCCCAAAAGTGGTTTTTCTTATTCACATAGGCCAGAAGACCATCCGTCATCCAGGGGCCAATTGGCTGGTCTTTTTTTCGTTTATTAGTTCTCGGGTTTCTCACGCAACATCTACTGTATACATCCATGAACGTCGAGTGAAATGACCCAAATGCTTTGTTTACATCTTGAATCTCCATTACGTTATCCAAGTTTAATTGCTCTAGTTCCTGTTTTAAATTCTTCAAGTTTTCCTCTGTTAAACATATAATCGGTAACATTGGGTTGATTCGGGACCTTATCTTAGCTGGTTCTGAAAGGCCGAGTGTTGCATGAATGGGGAAGTGGTCTGATGTGTCGCTGACGAGGACTGCCACCGACTCTGGAAGCAAGGATCTGAATATGTTGTCGATAAGTGAATGCATACTCTCAGTAACCCGTGTCGGAATCATAACAGCAGGATATAGGCCTGAACCTGCCATATTATTTAGCAAATCTGCTGTTTCGGCCGTTAGCGGAATACTGAGGTTAATGTTGAAATCTCCCATGAGAATAAGCTCATTTTTTTTACATTGGGCTAGCTCCAGAACTGGAGCCATATGTTCCATAAACTGAGACGTTGACCCTGACGGAGAACGATAAACTTCACCCACAATAAATTTTTTATTTGAGGACAGCCATACTTCTAAGAACAGCGACTCGAAAATTCCTTCAGTATTTCGTGTAAGGTCTTGCCTAATTTGAACCGTGTGTGTTTCACGGATATAAATTGCTATACCACCCCTTGTCATCTGTTTTCTGTGGACAAATGGCTAGTGTAGCCTGGAATATCCAAAATGCTTTCGGTTTGTTGTGTAATAAATGTTTCACATAGACCTATACAATCTGGTCTAAGCTCCCGACATGTCGACTCTAGATCAGAAAATGAGGAATACAGTCTTTGGCAATTCAAATGAAATACCGAAAGTTGAGAATCGGAAGACCTCCCAGTAATTAAATTAGAAATTACATATTTACTTTTCGGAAAATTTTTATCATCAAACAAATGGAAATCATTTTCTTGACCAATTTCTTGATCAAAAATAAGCTTGAGATTTAAATAAGACTCTTCTAAATTTTTTAATCTATCTATATCAAAATCTCTAATACCTCTCGGGGACGAAGCTGAAGAAAAAGTCATTACTTACCAACTGCAATCAGCGGTCCCTCATGAAAATTCCAGAAGAGCAAGGAGTAAAAAACAATGATCATACCCAATTGAACTTCTTTATGGAACACTGACAGGAAACAAAAATAAACTAGATACCTTGAATTTTGGGAACATGAAAAAAGAGAAAAGAAAATTGAACAAATATGAAACAAAAAAAGAAGAAAACAAAATTTTCGCTTTACATTCTTCACTGCCATACAACTTAAAACAGAATTACTGTTCAGCTTCAACAATAATTAAAAAAACTTCTCACGATATCACGTACATAAAAATTAAATATCGGAAAAAAAAGACAAAACTACTGGTCGGAAACAACCTCCTCTGGGTCATTTTTGGCAAACAGTTTTAGCGGATCGAAACAGTCATCATCATATTTAACCCACTGCTGTGAGCTTTTTGACTTTTTTGTCTCCAGCCAGAGTTTCACGTTACGCTGGACCACACGAGTCTCACTGACCTTCTCTGATCCCTTTGCATTTTTTAGCTTGTAACCGAGAGCCAATAATTCCTTTCTTCGCTTTCCTAATTCAGCAGGTAAGTCAGTTGACACGCTGTAGCCCGTTTTCTTTAGTCCATAGAATGAACTTTAGTCCATAGTAGCTGAAGTTATATTAAAAGACGATCATTAGGAGATCATACATAAGGGATTGATAGTGTAGATTATAATTTTGTAAGTATCGTCGGTATCATGGTTTTGTTGATAGCTGAATTAAAAACTAAAAGAAATTGACCCCGGTTGGCCTTGAGCCACCAACCTTTCGTGTAATGGCCGATCGTGCTACCCGCTTGCACTATGACATTATTAATTAAAGTTGTAAAATTAACAATATGAGACATCGTCATAATCGTAGGTAGAAACCATATATGAAGCCAAGCTAAGAATTTATGATAAATTATGCTTGGCTTGAATTTATGATGAATTATGATGGAACCCTATATGGCAGTAGCCATATATGGTAGTTATCCGGGTTGCAACAGTAGCTAGCAACCTAGTAAGAGACGATCACGCCCCATAGTAAAAAATAAAGTAACCCATAACTCCTAAAAAAAGATTCAGATCAAAACAAGTAGTATACTATTAGAACCGCCTTGTCCAATACCTCTATATAGCAAAATTACCGTCCCTTGGCTTGAATAACAAGAAAAATATGTTGGCTTGAAAATCAAGAAAATTGACTTTAACCACGGTATTCTCCACAAACTGCATCTTTTTTTCTTCCCGCTTTTTATGACTCCTCAGCTAGCTGGGCATAATAGGCCAGAGCGATCTCTAGCCTATACTAACTGAAATATTTAATCTGGGTTGCAGCGGTAGCTAGTTTCGAATAGAATCAACTTTTCCACTAATAACTCCATTTTCATGGTCAATCTGGATCAATGACGTCATAATCGTAGGTAGTACATATATTAAGAAATAAGTGAATGCAATATTTACACGTGCTTATTTTTCAACAATCATACAGTTCATGATAAAAAACTACGTAGTAAGAGTGACTCGTCTCAATAGTGACAGAAACTCTAAGAAACAGAATCAATAGTGACTGAAACTCTAAAGAACGGAATCATTCATATTAGACTTAGTTAGCTGCTTGATTCTTTGAACATTGTCTCTTACTATTCCAAAGAAGAAAAGGCCCTAGGTTTTTTTCTGTTTGTAATCATATAGTAATAAATGAAAAGATACCTATGGTTTTGTAAAGGATTTTATATAAAAGGGGTGCTAGAATATTATATTAAAGAACGACATTATATGCCTGCTGACGTAATACACATCATGGTTGAAGCAGTAGCTGCAACCTAGGGAAATACGAACCACAGCCTACTAACCAAAAGTTTTGAAACAGTTCGTGGTAGCGAACTATCGAGCCAGTGATCCTAAAATGTCACGAGAGGGCTCATTCGAACGTACATTAAAAGTTCTAGTGCTCTTTTTAATTAAAAAAAATCACTTTTTACAAAAAAACTGTATTTTTGGTGTCTTTCATAATGCAGTTTTCTCAAAGATATATGATTTTTGAAGCAGTCAAACCGTTTGTAGTAAAAAACTGTATAGTAAGAGTGAATCGCCTCAGTTGTAACCACAACTTTAAAAAACGGAATTTTGATACCAGTAGATACATCAAAAGAATTGGATTTTTACGCTGATTTTAAACATTTAAGTTTCGTTAAGTTTTATATTAAAAGACGATCACTAGGAGGTCAAACCATTACACATCTTGGACTCAGTTAGCAGCATGATTCTTTGAGGTTCGTCTCTTACTATTCCAAAGAAGAAAAAGTCATTGGCTTTTTCTTATTTGTAATCAAATCATAACATATAACGAATATAAAGTTATTATGGTCATATTGAAAATGTTACTGCTACAATATGTTGTTAGACATTCAGTTTCGTTAAAGTTATTACGTAAACAGAAAAATGTTTATGGTATCTCAGCAATAATTTGAATATTTTAATTCAAACTAAAAAAATACCTTAAAATTTTAAAATTAGTTCTAATTTTTTTTAGGTCCTAAACGCGAAATTTAATGTGTATTTCCATAAAAAAAATTCAATTTTTTTATATTTTTGTTTTCAGTTCAGTATATATATGAGAATTGAAGGTGTATTGTGTTAAAATTTCCATTAAAGTCAAACAGTTCGTGGTAACGAATTGTATCAAAAGCAACGCTGTAGCGTTGCCTATAGTAAAGGCCTTATGGCTCCAATGTTTTGTTATTATTATTATTATTATTATTTTTCCCAGATGCAAAAAAAATAATGTGTGTGTGTTGCATCAAGACTGGGCTAGGTAATTGTAAACAGAGAAGAGCCAAGACAGATAGTCCAAGTAATTGAGAGGCAAATGTTTAAATGGCTGGGGCACGGGTAAATGGCACTTCATATTATATACATCGTTGTTTTAATTATATTCCTTAATAAATCATAAGGTAAAGAAAGAACTCTAGGAAACAGTAACGCTACAAGTTATAAGTAAGTTATATAAGTACAGGCAAATAAAATATAAAAACCCATAGCAAATGAAATATAAGAAATATAAAAACCCATAGCTCCTAAAAAGGAGTCAGCTCAAAACATAATTACAAAATTAGAACCGCCTTATCTGAAACCCCTGTATAGTAAACTTTCTGTCCTTTGGCTTGAACAGCAAGGGAAATATATTGGCTTGAAAATCAAGAAAAGTGGCAGCTACTACAACATTCTGCCTAAACGGGATTTTTTTATTTTCTTTGTTTCCAAAGATAGTGTGGCACTGGAACATCGTAGATAGTTGTTCAATGGCTCATTTTAAAGGAAATTAATTGGGTGACAAATCTATAGCAACTAAAATAAATCATTTTTTAAAGAGAATAAATTCTTCCAAAAAAACTGCCTTTGTGATGTCTTTTCACACTGCAGTCTTTCAAACATTTAATAAAGATTTACAGTGAAGAGCGATCTCTCACCCATAGTAACTGATGCATGGTGGTTATCCGGGTTGCATTATAATAAAGAACGACCTCATGCCAATACTAGATTTTATAGGCCACTTAACTATAGTATAGGTTAGTAAAGTTTACATAAAGGACCAATATAGTTTATCATAAATGGTGTTTGACAATACGGTTTCATTTTATCAAAATTTATTTGTTAACTGAAACTGGAATAATTCCTGAAAATTTTCTGGGATGCAGCAGTAGCTAGCAACCCAGTAAGAGACGATCACGTCCGATGTTATGAAATATAAAAACCCATAGTTCCTAAAAAAACGAGTCAGATCAAAACAAAAAGTACACCATTAGAACTGCCTTGTCCGAAACCCCTGTATAGAAAACTTTCTATCCCTTGGCTTGAACAACAAGGTAAATATATTGGCTTGAAAATCAAGAAAAGTGGCAGCTACTACAACATTCTGCCTAAACGGCATATATTTTGTTTCTTGTTTTCCACAGATTCATTGGCACTGGAAAATCGTAGAGAGTTGTTCAATGACTCATTTTAAAGGAAATTAATTGGGTTAAAAATATTTTGTAACTAAAATACATTATTTCTAAGAGAGAATAAATTTTTCAATTAAAAACTGCATTTTTCTTGTCTTTTCATACTGCAGTCTTTTCAAAGATTTTTGATTTTTGTACATAAATCATTATAGTATACCAATTATGTCTACTAATAACCATTTTCCGGGTTTTACATTAAAGGACATTTACATTACATTATAGCCCATAGTTATTAGAATCAGGGCTGCAGCGGTAGCTAGCAACCTAGTAAGAGATGATCACGCCCCATAGTAATTACAGTAATCCGGGTTGCATTGGTAGCTAGCAACCTAGTAAGAGACGATCACGTCTAATATTAAGAAATATAAAAATCCCTAATTCCTAAGAAAAGAGTCAGATCAAAACAAAAAGTACACCACTAGAACCACCTTGTCCGATACCCCTATAAAGGAAACTTGCAAATCAAGAAAATTGACTTTAACCACGTTATTCTCCACAAACGGGATATTTTTTTCTTTCTTTTATAATAAAGAACGACCTCTTGCCTATACTAAATTAAATAGGCCACTTAACTATAGTATAGGTTTGTGAATATTATATAAAGGACTGATATTGGTCATTATTGTAAAGAATGAATTCTAGGCCATAGTGACTAATTTAGTTTGAATCCGGGTTGCAGCGGTAGCTAGCAACCTAGTAAGAGACGATCACGTCCAATGTTAAGAAATATGAAAACACATAGCTCCTAACAAACGAGTCAGATTAAAACAAAAAGTACACCAATAGATCCGCCTTGTCCGAAACCCCTGAATAGTAAACTTTCTGTCCCTTGGCTTGAACAGCAAGAGAAATATATTGGCTTGAAAATCAAGAAAAGTGGCAGCTACTACAACATTCTGCCTAAAGGGGATATTTTTTTTCTTTTGTATCCAGAGATAGCTTGACACTGGAACATCGTAGAGAGTTGTTCAATGGTTCATTTTAATGGAAATTAATTGGGTTTAAAATCTATAGTAACTTAAATAAATTATTTCTAAAAGAGAATAAATTTTTCCACCAAAAACTGCATTTTTAATGTCTTTTCACACTGCAGTCTTTCAAACACAATCGTATACCAGCGGTAAGATTTGAACCCACGCCTCCGAAGAGATTGGTGGCTAACACCAGTGCCTTGGACCACTCGACCATGCTGCCTCTCGTAAATAATATATATGTGAATCTGGGTTACAGCAGTTTCTGGGTTGCAGCGGTAGCTAGCAACCTAGTAAGAGACGATCACGTTCAATGTTAAGAAATATAAAAACTCATAGTTCCTAAGAAAGGAGTCAGATCAAAACAAAAAGTACACCATTAGAACCGCCTTGTCCGAAACCCCTGTATAATAAGCTTTCTGTCCCTTGGCTTGAACAGCAAGGGAGATATATTGGCTTGAAAATCAAGAAAAGTGACAGCTACTACAACATTCTGCCTAAACGGGATATTTTTTTTCTTTTTTTCTTTTGTATCCAGAGATAGCTTGGCACTGGAACATCGTAGAGAGTTCTTCAATGACTCATTTTAAAGGAAATTAATTGGTTTAAAATCTATAGTAACTAAAACAAATTATTTCTAAAAGAGAATAAATTTTTCTACCAAAAACTGCATTTTTGATGTCTTTTCAAACTGCAGTCTTTCAAACATAATCGTATACCAGCGGTAAGATTTGAACCCACGCCTCAAAAAAGACTGGTGGCTATCACCTGTGCCTTGGACCACTCAGCCAGGCTGCCTCTCATAAATAATATATATGTGAATCTGGGTTGCAGCAGTAGCAAGCAACCTAGTAAGAGACGATAAGTCCAATTCTAAGAAATATAAAAACATAAAACTCCTAAAAATAGAGTCAGATCAAAACAAAAGGACATCATTAGAACTACCTTGTCTGAAACCCTACTAGATAAATAATGAATGTCATCATAGTTTTATATTAGAGCTAAGACGTGAATAGATAAACACGAAATTATATTGTTGTTTCTAAAGACGTCATGAATAAAATCATTACGCAGTGACGTCATAATTACTACATAAGAAAGGTTAAAACTGTAAATGGTCTCATTCATAATTAGATAATGGTTAGATCAAAGCAAGCTATACGCAAGTTAAAAATACAATACTACACAAACAACAGAGATAGTATCTCGAAAAGAAAAAAGCAAAGGTATTCAAACGACCAGGCATATCAAGAAATAATAATTGAGAGAGCAAAACAAAACAGAAAGATGTGTTATCACAATGATGAAGATTATAGACATGCAAAAATTGAGACAGCCAAACAAAAGATTAAGAAACGGTATGTTAATAATAAAGATTACAGAGAAGCAAGAATTGATTAGGCTAGACATTATATTAAAAGACGATCATTGGAATAACAAAACAATTGCATGCATTAGAATTAGTTAGCTACTTGATTGTTTGAGGTTCGTCTCTTACTATTTCAAAGAAGAAAAATCCATAGGCTTTTTCCTGTTTGTAATCATCCGGGTTGCAGCGGTAGCTAGCAACCTAGTAAGAGACGATCAAGTCCAATGTTAAGAAATATAAAAACCCATAGTTCCTGAAAGAGGAGTCAGATCAAAACAAAAAGTACACATTTTGAACCGCCAAAGTACACCATTTGAACCGCCTTGTCCGAAACCCCTGTATAGGAAACTTTCTGTCCCTTGGCTTGAACAGCAAGGGAAATATATTGGCTTGAAAATCAAGAAAAGTGGCAGCTACTACAACATTCTGCCTAAACAGGATATTTTTTTCTTTTTTTTTCTTTTCTTTATTTTCCACAGATAGCTTGGCACTGGAACATCGTAGAGGGTTGTTCAATCACTCATTTTAAAGGAAATTAATTAGATTAAAAATCTATAGACACTAAAATAAATTATTTCTAAAAGAGAATAAATTTTTCCACCAAAAACTGCATTTTTGATGTCTTTTCACACTGCAGTCTTTCAAACATAATCGTATACCATCGGTAAGATTTGAACCCACGCCTCCGAAGAGACTGGTGGCTAACACCAGTGTCTTGGACCACTCGGCCAGGCTGACTCTTATAATTTGGGTTGCAGCAGTAGCTAGCAACCTAGTAAGAGACGATCAGTCCCATGCTAAGAAATATAAAAACCCAAAACTCCTAAAAATAGAGTCAGATAAAAACAAAAGTACATCATTTGAACTACCTTGTCTGAAACCCTACTAGATAAATAATGAATGTCGTCATAGCTTTATATTAGAGCTATGACGTGAATAGAAAAACACGAAATTATGTTGTGGTTTCCGAAGACGTCATGAAATAATATCATTGCGCCATGACGTCATCATGAAATAAAATCATTACGCCGTGACGTCATAATTACTACTTAAGAACTACAAAGATGAAAATGGTTTAATTCGTGAATTACATAATGGTTAGATAAAAGCAAGCTGCACGCAAGTTAATCCGGGTTGCAGCGGTAGCTAGCAACCTATTAAGAGACGATCACGTCCAATGTTAAGAAATATAAAAACCCATAGTTCCTAAAAAAAGAATCAGATCAAAACAAAAAGTACACCATTAGAACCGCCTTGTCCGAAACCCCTGTATTGTAAAAGTTCTGTCCCTTGGCTTGAACAGCAAGGGAAATATATTGGCTTGAAAATCAAGAAAAGTGGCAGCTACTACAACATTCTGCCTAAACGGGATATTTTTTTCTTTTTTTTTCTTTTTTTCTTTTCCAAAGATAGATTGGCACTGGAACATCGTAGAGGGTTGTCCAATAGCTCATTTTAAAGGAAATTAATTGAGTTAAAAATCTATAGTAACTAAAATAAATTATTTCTAAAAGAGAATAAATTTTTCCAACAAAAACTGCATTTTTGATGTCTTTTCACACTGCAGTCTTTCAAACATAATCGTATACCAGCGGTAAGATTTGAACCCACGACTCCGAAGAGACTGGTGGCTAACACCAGTGTCTTGGACCACTCGGCCAGTTTGCCTCTTATAATTTGGGTTGCAGCAGTAGCTAGCAACCTAGTAAGAGACGATCAGTCCCATGCTAAGAAATATAAAAACCCAAAACTCCTAAAAATAGAGTAAGATCAAAACAAAAGTACATCATTAGAACTACCGTTTCTGAAACCCTACTAGATAAATAATGAATGTCGTCATAGCTTTTCTGGGTTGCAGCGGTAGCTAGCAACCTAGTAAGAGACGATCACGTCCAATGTTAAGAAATATAAAACCCATTGTTCCTAACAGAGGAGTCAGATCAAAACAAAAAGTACACCATTAGAACCGCCTTGTCCAAAACCCCTGTATAGAAAACTTTCTGTCCCTTGGCTTTAACAGCAAGGGAAATATATTGGCTAGAAAATCAAGAAAAGTGGCAGCTACTACAACATTCTGCCTAAACGGGATATTTTTTTCTTTTTTTTTTCTTTTGTATCCAGAGATTGCTTGGCACTGGAACATCGTAGAAAGTTGTTCGATGGCTCATTTTAAAGGAAAATAATTGGGTCAAAAATCTATAGTAACTAAAATAAATTATTTCTAAAAGAGAATAAATTTTTCCACCAAAAACTGCAATTTTGATGTCTTTTCACACTTCAGTCTTTCAAACATAATCGTATACCAGCGGTAAGATTTGAACCCACGCCTCCAAAGAGACTAGTGGCTAACACCAGTGCCTTAGACCACTCGGCCAGGCTGCCTCTCATAATTTGGGTTGCAGCAGTAGCTAGCAACCTAGCAAGAGACGTTCAGTCCAATGCTAAGAAATATAAAAACCCAAAACTCCTAAAAATACATTCAGATCAAAACAAAAGTACATCATTATCCGGGTTGCAGTGGTAGCTAGCAATATAGTAAGAAACGATCAAGTCCAATGTTAAGAAATATAAAAACCCATAGTTCCTAACAGAGGAGTCAGATCAAAACAAAAAGTACACCATTAGAACCGCCTTGTCCGAAACCCCTGTATAGGAAACTTTCTGTTCCTTGGCTTGAACAGCAAGGGAAATATATTGGCTTGAAAATCAAGAATAATGGCAGCTACTACAACATTCTGCCTAAACGGGATATTTTTTTCTTTTTTTCTCTTTTCTTTCTTTTCCACGGATAGCTTGGCACTGGAACATCGTAGAGGGTTGTTCAATAGCTCATTTTAAAGAAAATTAATTGGGTTAAAAATCTATAGTAACTAAAATAAATTATTTCTAAAAAAGAATAAATTTTTCCACCAAAAACTACATTTTTGATGTCTTTTCACACTGCAGTCTTTCAAACATAATCGTGTACCAGCGGTAAGATTTGAACCCACGCCTCTGAAGAGACTGGTGGCTACCACCAGTGCCTTGGACCACTCGGCCAGGCTGCCTCTTATAATTTGGGTTGCAGCAGTAGCTAGCAACCTAGTAAAAGACGATCAGTCCCATGCTAAGAAATATAAAAATCCAAGACTCCTTAAAATAGAGTCAGATCAAAACAAAAGTATATCATTAGAACTAACTTGTCTGAAACCCTACTAGATAAATAATGAATGTCGTCATAGCTTTATAATAGAGCTATGACGTGAATAGAAAAACACAATATTATGTTGTGGTTTCTGAAGACGTCATGAAATAATATCATTGCACCATGACGTCATCATGAAATAAAATCATTACGCCGTGACGTCATAATTACTACTTAAGAACTACAAAGATGAAAATGGTCTTATTCGTGAATTACATAATAGTTAGATCAAAGAAAGCTGCACGCAAGTTAAAAAAACAGTACTACACAGACAACAGAGATAGTATCTTGAAAAGAGAAAAGCAAAGGTATTCAACCGACCAGGCGTATCGAGAAGTAAAAATTGAGAGAGCAAAACGAAACAGCAAGATGTGTTATCAAAATGATGAAGATTATAGACATGCAAAAATTGAGACAGCCAAACAAAAGTTCAAGGAGAGTTATCACAATGATGAAGATTACCGCATCAAATACAAGAAAAACCAAAAGCAAAGGTATTCAACAGTCTAGGTGTATCGAGAAGTAAAAATTGAGACAACCAAACAAAAGATCAAGGAGTGTTATCAAAATGATAAACTTTATAGAGAAGCAACAATTGAGCAGGCTAGACAAAAGAGCAAGGAACGGTATGATAATGATGAAGATTACCGAAACAAACATAAGAAAAAAGTTGCTACCAGAAAAATGGGTAGATACTGTGGTGACAAAAGCTCTAATGAAAAAATTAAATTCTCTGCGAGATTGTACCGAAGAACGCATAAGGACAAAGGGAAAAATTACATTCAGAAATACAAGAAGATGGCAAAAATGCAGGCGTATCTTCGTAAATTGAGAAACATTTTACGCATGTTTTACCAGGATCACGAAAAGTATTCAAAATTACAGATTAAAATTCTATTTGAAAGAGCGGATGCTGTTGAAAAGTCTGCTAGAAATGCTTTGGCAAAGCTTCATAGTAATATCCAAAAAAATAATGTCAGTTTAATGAAAAGCTTCCAAGGTATGGACTGGCAACTATGGAACAGTTTATAGATGCACTGGAAAATGTTCGACAACACAGTGAATATACAGAGGCGTACTTCTTATAAAATTCGTATATTAATTTTGGAAGGAGCAATTGCAGTTTATGTAGCAGCAATAAAAATATACATACAAGCATACCTATCAACAGCGAAGGAAAAGCAATGGTTTTCAATTATGGCGAAGCCGAGCCTGTTAGGGTTATTAGTATATGTGTTTGTAAGACTAATGATTTAGAACAAATTCTTGGAACACCAACTCAAGAAAAAAGCATTTCTAACTTTTTTTTAAACAGTTCTTTTAGTTCTACTGAATATTTGGCAAAAAATTCTCTGTGTAGTAGAACAAACTGTCCTGAAAAGTACGAGACAACTATTGAAAAATGCTCTGAATCTAGATCTGACAAGGAAATTATGATGGCTGAAGTCACCTATAACAATCTGAATAAACATTCAGAACCAAAAATTGGGCAGCAGGTTACTTGGCAATGTCACCCTGATATCTGCAAGCTCTATCCGACGGATATTGAATTATGTCATTATAATAAAGAACGACCTTTTTCCTATACTAAATTTTACAGGCCTCTTAACTATAGTATAGGCTAGTACAGTTATTATATTTAAGGTCAATATATTAAAATTTTCCACTAAAAGACGGTCATTGGAATAAAAACCCAATATATACATTTTATTTAGTTAGCTACTTGATTGTTTGAGGCTAGTCTCTTACTATTTCAAAGAAGAAAAAGCCGTAGGCTTTTTCCTGTTTGTAATCAATTAGAGAGAGTTCTACCTTTAAAAGGAGTTACGTAGTTACATTAAAGGACGATCATTTGAATATTATAATAAAGAACGACCTCTTGCCTATACTAAATTTTATACGCCACTTAATTATAGTATAGGTTAGTATTTCCACAAATAGCTTGGCACTGGAAAATCGTAGAGACTTGTTCAATGGCTCATTTTAAAGGAAATTAATGGGGTTAATAACCTTTTGTAATTAAAACAAATTATTTTTAAAATAGAGTCGTGTGTTTTTTCAAAAAACTACATATTTCATATTAAAGATAGATCAATGACGGCATAATCGTATACCAGCGGTAGGATTAGAACCCATGCCTCCGAAGAGACTGGTGACTAACACCAGCGCCTTAGACCACTTGGCCAAGCTGCCTATCATAATTACATATGTGAATCCGGTTGGCAGAAGTCGCTAGGAAACTAGTAAGAGACGATCACGCCCAATGCTAAGAAATATAAAAACCCAGAACTCCTAAAAATAGAGTCAGATCAAAACAAAAGTACATCATTAGAACCATATTGTCTGAAACCCTACTAGATAAGTAATGAATGTCGCCATAGTTTTGTTAGAACTATGAGGTGAATAGAAAAACACGACATTATGTTGTTATTCCTGAAGACGTCATAAAATAATATCATTACGCCATGACGTCATGAAAAAACATCATTAAGCCATGACGTCATGATTACTATATAAAAGGCCACAATAGAAAAATGTTTTCATTCCAACTAATGGTTACATAATGGTTTCGTCCAAGCAAGCTACACATAAGTTAAAAATTATAATAAAGAACGACCTCTTACCTATATACTAAATTTTATACGCCACTTAATTATAGTATAGGTTAGTAATTCAACAGATAGCATGGCACTGGAACATTGTAGAGAGTATTTCAATGGCTCATTTTGAAGGAAATTAATGGGGTTAAAAACCTTTTGTAATTAAAACAATTATTTTTATTACATTGAGAAATTTTATATGTTCCTTAAGAAATCATCATAAGTAAACATTTCCCATACAGAAATTGAACTCAAGCCTACTGGGTAAGAGCTATCCCAACCTCTAGACCATATAGCATACACTAAAATATCCGATTAATGAAGTTTATGTTAAAGATTACATTAAAAGACGATCACTGAAATAACAAACCATTCCATATATTGGACTTAGTTAGCTACTTGATTGTTTGAGTTTCGTTTATAATAATGAACGATCTCTTACATATACTATACATTAAAGAACGACACCTAACCCTTGTTAACTGAAACATAAATAGGGATTATGTAATTTCCATCAGTATCATGGCGGTAGAGATAGCTGAAACCAAGTTGCATTAAATACGATCATTGGAATAACAAACAATTGCATACATTGGAATTAGCTAGCTACTTGATTGTTTTAGACTCGTCTCTTACTATTTCAAAGAAGAAAAAGCCGTAGGCTTTTTCATGTGTTTAAATAAAGGCTCGATCATCGAATTTAAGCTGAAACTAAGTAAAAGACAATTATGCCTCCATATATTCACAGTGATGTATAAGATTTCCCACTACATCTGTAAACTGTTCCACAGTTGCCGGTCCATACCTTGGAAGCTTTTCACTAAACATGCAACATTTCTTTTGGATATTACTATGAAGTTTTGCCAAAGCATCTCTAGCTGACTTTTCAACAAAATCTCTTCTTTCAGAGATAATTTTAATCTTTAATTTTGAATATTTTTCGTAATCCCGGTAAAACATTCGTAAAATTTTTCTCAATTCACAAAGATCAGCCTGTGCGTTCTTTGCAGCTTGTGTAAACTGCAAAAATATCCATGGTATCCGAACAATAGTTTGAATATTTCAATACAAGCTAGAAAAATACCTTAAAATGTTAAAATTAGTTTTATTTTTGGTTAGGTTCTAACTACCCGATGTGGGATTGACTATGTATTTTCAGACCAAAAAATTCCATTTTTTGTATATTTTATTTTTCAGTTTAGAATCGCTAAAGTAATTATGTAAACTGCAAAAATATTTATGATATCTGAGCAATAATTTTAATCTTTTCATTCAAACTAAAATAATACCTGAAAATTTAAAAACTTATTTACATAAAGGATCGACATATTTCATCATAAATTACATTAAAAGACAATAATTGGAATAACAAACCATTGCATACATTGGACATAGTTAGCTACTTGATTGTTTGATACATAAGTTAGAGTAAAGAACAAACTTTCAGCCCCTAGTAACTAAAATAAGATATTTTTCTTTGGTATGAAATGCTACCAGCGGTAAGATTTGAACCTGCGAATCCGAAGAGACTGGTGGCTTGGACCACTCGGGCACGCTACTTCTCATAACTATGTGAATCCAGGTTGCAGCAGTAGCTAACAACATAGTAAGAGGAAAAACCCAGAACTCCTAAAAAAAGAGTCAGGTAAAAAAAGTACATCATTAGAACCACATTGTCTGAAACCCTACTAGATGAATAATGAATATCGTCATAGTTTTATTAGAACTGTGACTTGAATAGAAAAACACGACATTATATTGTTATTTATCAAAATGTCATTAAATAATTACATGAAGGATCGATCATAAACGGTGTTAGTCAAGGGGATTGTATGTAGTAGTCATTAATATAAGTTTTGTTATACTTTAAATTGACAAATGTGAAAAATTACCTGTCGTAAGAATTGAAACCGCGACTTTCAGGGTAAAATTCATATAAACTACAACTGCACGACGCAGGCTTTGAACAACCCAGCATTAAGACAGTTTGTGTTATAGTTTACTATGAGAGATCAAAAATAATTAATTAGGTTTTAATACATATTTCCATTAAGAAATATATTAACTAATTTCATATGACTTGGATTACTATGTGCAGGAGTTCGGTCCTTACTATAATCTTACTAAGTTGCTAGCTACCGCTGCAACCCCGATTCTATTCGACATGAACCGAATCGATCTCTTATGTAATTGATTTTCAAGCCAATATATTTTCCCAGTTGTTAAAGCCAAGTAAGTTTTCTATATAGAGGTTTTGGACAAGGCGGTTCTCTTCTAATAGTCTACTTCTCGTTTGATCTGACTCTTTTTTCTAGGATATACATTAAAAGTCGATCATTCGAAGAACATACCATTGTATATATTGGACTTAGTTAGCTGCTCAATTCCTTGCAAAAAAATATTATTTGTCAACTGAAACTAGAATAATTCCAGAAAATTTTAAATAAAATAATTTTATTAAACTGCTAAGTGCAAAAATATTTATGGTGTCTGATCAATAATTTCCATTTTTTAAATTCAAACTAGAAAAATGTCTGAAAAAAATTAAATTTGTTTGGTTTTCCTTTTCCTCCAATTGGCTCACTAAGCCATTGTTTTACGCCAATAATTTTATTTCATCTCAATTCAAAATAATTATTGTATCCTGGAACCAAACTTTTTTGGCTTAACCCGTAAAGTGCGTATCTCTTTATTGTTGTCCTATATTTCTAGTGGAAAATATTCAAAAATTTTTATTTTAGTTTTTAGTTCAGAATTGCTAAAGTTATTATGTAAACTGCAAAAATATTAATGATGTCTAACCAATAATACAGTAAGGATCGAAGTCTATTTCATAGTAACTGATGCAACAGGGAAAAGAAAAAGTGGTCTGTGGTATATATGACGTCAAAAGAGGTTACATTTGATTTTAAATAAATTTGAACAGCTAAAGCAAAACGCATGAAAAATGTCTCAGGCATTTTCAAACAGTTTTAGGTAGCGAACTGTATCAAACAGTTTGTGGTAACAAACTGTGTAGTAAGAGCGACTCTTCTCAATATTAACTGAAACTAAATAAAACAGAATTTTAATATCAATAGATACATCAAAAGAATCAAATTAGTATACTAATTTTAAATGTTTCATCAAGTTTAGTCTTACTCATGAAAAGTTAGGAGCCTGATAAAACTTGCCCAATTTTCGAAAAAAGGAAAATACAGCCCTAAAAATCATAGAATCTTAATGAAAATCACCCCATCATTTTCAGCGTATCAGAAAACCTTACTGTAGAGGTTTCAAGCTCCTATCTCCAAAAAAGTGGAATTTGGTATTTTTTGCCAAAAGAAAGATCACGGATGCGTGTTTATTTGCGTTTTTGTTTTTTCTTTTCCCCAGGAGTGATCTTATCGACCCAGTGTTCCTGGACTGTCGCAAGAGAGCTAATTCAAAACAGAAACTAAAAGTTCTAGTGCTTTTTTTAATCAAAAAACAAAAAAAAAATTAAAAATAGAATCACTTTACAAAAAAATTACATTTTTGATGTCTTTTCATATTGCAGTCTTTTCAAATATATTTGATTTTTGGAAGCAAGTCGGACTTCTAACACCCATTGTCTACTAATAACCATATATGACGTGATGAGTGACATGACGTAATATCTAACACCCATTTTGTACTAATAACCTTATATGACGTATTTAGTGATGTCACGTAAAAATTGAAAAAATCAAATTTTATTTTAGTTTTGAGTTCAGAATGGCTATAGTTATAAACTGGAAAAATATTTATGGTATCATAGCAATAATTTTAATCTTTTAAGTTAAACTAGAAAAATACCTGAAATTTTTAAAAATTGATGTACTTGGTGACAACGTTGGTAAAGAAGAACTATGGTTACCAGAGGAGTCAGAAATGATATTAGACATTTTTACCGCCAAAAGATGGACCTGTTAATATTTTTAACATTAGTTGGGACTGGTATTGCTGTTCTCCTAGTGCTACTGGAAGCTGTTAATTTATATTTGCATAAGGCCAGGCTAGTGAAAATTATAATAAAGAACAACCTCTTACCTATACTAAATTTTCTAGGCCCCTTAACTATAGTATTGGCTAGTACAGTTATTATATTTAAGGTCAATATATTAAAATTTTCCACTAAAAGACTGTCATTGGAATAAAAACACAATACATACATTTGATTTAGTTAGCTACTTGATTGTTTGAGGCCAGTGTCTTACTATTTCAAAGAAGAAAAAGCCGTAGGCTTTTTCCTGTTTGTAATCAATTAGAAAGAGTTCTACCTTTAAAATGATATATCCGGTTATAATAAAGATCGAATTCTTCCCTATACTAACTTGCATAGGCAACTTCACTATAGTGAAGATTAAAGTATTTATATTATACATCATTATAAATTATTAAAAGGTTTGAATGTTCGAAGATTTTATAATAAAGAACGACCTCTTTCCTATACTAGATTTTATAGGCCACTTAACTATAGTATAGGCTAGTAAAGTTATTATATTTAAGGTCAATATATTAAAATTTTCCACTAAAAGACGGTCATTGGAATAAAAACCCAATACATACATTTGATTTAGTTAGCTACTTGATTGTTTGAGGCTAGTCTGTTACTATTTCAAAGAAGAAAAAGCCGTAGGCTTTTTCCTGTTTGTAATCAATTAGGAGAGTTCTACCTTTAAAATGAGTTACGTAGTTACATTAAAGGACGATCATTTGAATATTATCCGGGTTGCAGCGGTAGCTAGCAACCTAGTAAGAGACGATCACCTCCAATGTTAAGAAATATAAAACCCCACAACTCCTAAAATAAGAGTCAGATCAAAACAAAAAGTACACCATTACAACCGCCTTGTCCGAAACCTCTATAAAGGAAACTTACCGTCCTTTGGCTTGAATAAGAAAGAAAATATATTGGCTTGAAAATCAAGAAAATTGACTTTTACCACGTTATTCTTCACAAACGGGATATTTTTTTCTTTCCGCTTGATTTTTCTCCTCAGCTAACTGGGCACTGGAAAATCATAGAGAGCTGTATAATAGCTCATTTTAAAGGAAATTGCAACATCTAGTGCCTTTTGTAATTAAAAATAAAATAATTTTTAAAGTAGAATCAATTTTGTCCAAAAAATAGCATTTTTGATGTATTTTCATACTGCAGTCTTTTCAAAGATATTTGAATGTTGAAGCAATCAAACAGTTCATGGTAATGAACTCTATAGTAATAATAGCTACTTGTCTCAATAGTAACCGAAACTCCTGGAACCAAAATTTTCTTTTTTGGCTTAATCGATAAAATTATTATGTAAACTGCAAAAATATTTATGATGCCTAATCAGTAATAGTAATTTCTTAATTTAAACAACAAAATACATGAAAATTTTATAATTCGTTTTACTTTTTGTCTCCTGGAAGAAATTTTTTTTATCTCAGTTCAAAGTTATTATTGTATCCTGGAACCAAAATTTTCTTGGTTTGTAACCCGTAAAGCACGTATCTCCATTTTATTGTCTTATAATTGCAATTATTTTAGTTTTCAGTCCAAAATCGCTAAACTTATTATGTAAACTGCAAAAATATTTATGGTGTCTAACCAATAATACTAATTTTGTAATTCAAACAAGATAAATACCTGAAAATTTAAAAATTAGTTTTTTTATGCTAGGTTTTAGATACTCGACACTGGGTATTGTG
This sequence comes from Artemia sp. Qi Xiang Cuo, assembly GCF_049724085.1. NCBI lineage: Eukaryota > Metazoa > Arthropoda > Branchiopoda > Anostraca > Artemiidae > Artemia > Artemia sp. Qi Xiang Cuo. The sequence goes on from NC_142805.1 coordinate 67,326,048, forward strand.
TACTGAATAATTTTAAACCTCAAAAAAATATGGTCTCGCTTGAAAGGAAAAAAAGAAAAAATAACCAAAAAAAAAACATCAAAATAGAGCAATCCAAATTTCTACTAAAAAAAACTTTACTACACAAAAAATAAAGCTAACATCCTGAAATATAAGAGAAGTTTATTTAAAAGAGATAAAAATGCCACGGAACGCAATAAAGCTCGAGAACGCGTACGAATTGCAACTAATCCGGGTTGCAGCGGTAGCTCGCAACCTAGTAAGAGACGATCATCCGGGTTGCAGCGGTAGCTAGCAACCTAGTAAGAGACGATCACCTCCAATGTTAAGAAATATAAAACCCCCCAACTCCTAAAAAAATAGTCAGATCAAAACAAAAAGTACACCATTAGAACCGCCTTGTCCGAATCCTCTATAAAGGAAACTCACCGCCCTTTGGCTTGAATAACAAAGAAAATATATTGGCTTGAAAATCAAGAAAAATGACTTTTACCACGTTATTCTCCACAAACGGGATATTTTTTCCTTTCCACTTTTTTTCCTGCTCAGCTAGCTGGGCACTGAAAAATAATAGAGAGCTGTATAATAGCTCATTTTAATGGCAATTGCAACATCTAGTGCCTTTTTTAATTAGAAATAAAATACTTTTTAAAGTAGAATCAATTTTGTCAAAAAAATTGCATTTTTGATGTATTTTCATACTGCAGTCTTTTCAAAGATATTTGAATTTTGAAGCAATCAAACAGTTCATGGTAATGAGCTCTATAGTAATAATAGCTACTTGTCTCAATAGTAACCGAAACTCCTGGAACCAAAATTTTCTTTTTAGGCTTAATCGCTAAAATTATTATGTAAACTGCAAAAATATTTATGATACCTAATCAGTAATAGTAAGTTCTTAATTTAAACAGAAAAAATACATGAAAATTTTATAATTAGTTTTACTTTTTGTCTCCTGGAAGAAAATTTTTTTTCATATCAGTTCAAAGTTATTATTGTATCCTGGAACCAAACTTTTTTTGGTTTGTAACCCGTAAAGTATGTATGTCCATATTATTGTCTTATAATTGCAATTCTTTTAGTTTTCAGTCAAGAATCGCTAAACTTATTATGTAAACTGCAAAAATATTTATGGTGTGTAACCAATAATACTAATTTTGTAATTCAAACAAGATAAATACCTGAAAATTTAAAAATTAGTTTTTTTTTTATGCTAGGTTTTAGATACTCGACACGGGGTATTGTGTACTTAATAATTTTAAACCTTGAAAAAATATGGTCTCACTTGAAAGGAAAAAAAGAAAGAATAACCAAAAACAATATCAAAATAGAGCAATTCAAATTTCTACTAGTAAAAAACTTTACTACACAAAAAATAAAGCTAACATCCTGAAATATCAGAAAAGTTTATTAAAAGAGATAAAAATGCCACCGAACGTAATAAAGCTCGAGCACGCGTAAGGATTGCTACTAAGATGTCTTGTGATCCAGGTTTTAAGAAAATGAAATATGACAGAGCAAAACAGAGGTATCTTACGGATCAGGGGTATCGAGAAGGGAAAATTGAGACAGCCAAACAAAAGAGCAAGGAACGGTATGATAACGATATAGATTACCGAAACAAACACAGGAAAAAAAATGCTACCAGAATAATGGGTAGATACTGGGGTGACAAAAGCTATAATGAAAAAATTAAATTCTCTGCGAGGTCGTACCGAAGAACGCATAAGGACAAAGGGAAAAAATACATTCAGAAATACAAGAAGATGGCAAAAATGCAGGCTGATCTTTGTAAATTGAGAAACATTTTATGCATGTTTTATCGGGATCACGAAAAGTATTCAAAATTACAGATTAAAATTCTCTTTGAAAGAGCGGATGCTGTTGAAAAGTCGGCTAGAAATGCTTTGGTAAAGCTTCATAGCAATATCCAAAAGAAATGTTGTCAGTTTAACGAAAAGCTTCCAAGGTATGGATTGGCAACTGCGGAACAGTTTATAGATGCAATGGAAAATGTTTGACAACACAGTGAATATACGGAGGCGTACTTAGAAAATTCGTATATTAATTTTGGAAGGAGCAATTGCAGTTTATATAGCAGCAATAAAAATATATATACATATACAAGCATACCTATCAACAGCGAAGGAAAAGCCATGTTTTTCAATTATGGTGAAAACGAGCCTGTTAGGGTTATTAGTAAATGTGTTTGTAAGACTAATGATTTAGAACAAATTCCTGGAACACCGACTCAAGAAAAAAGCATTTCTAACTGTGTTTCAAACAGTTCTTTTAGTTCTACTGAATATTTGGCAAAAAACTCTCTGTGTAGTAGAACAAACTGTCCTGAAAAGTACGAGACAACTATTGAAAAATGCTCTAAAACTAGATCTGACAAGGAAATTATGATGGCTGAAGTCACCTATAACAATCTGAGCAAACATTCAAAACCAAAAATTGGGCAGCAGGTTACTTGGCAATGTCACCCTGAAATCTGCAAGCTCTATCCGACGGATATTGAATTATGTCAAATTCTGTTTGATATCCTTGAAAATAATATAGCATTAAAATTTTCAACTGACAAAGTGGTTAATTTCTACCTTGGCGGCTTGGATTATTGTGAAATCAATTACAGGGACACAAGAAAGCATGGGCATTCGTTATACTGTAGCCCAAATGAGGGATGTCAGAGCTATTTGCGTTCTCTAAGGGCACTAGCTCCACATTTTCCTGTCTTGAACTGTTTCATTAATAGCGTATATAAGGCAGTATCAAAATGTAAGATTATACAACATATTAATCTACTAAAAGTCGAGGGCTCGTACAAGGAACTAAGTCATTATATAGAAGAAGTGTCAAGTACACTCTGTATTAATAATAGTCAAGACTTCATTTACGGTGATAGCAATATTAGAGTTTCTGTGGATGAAAATACAATAATAAAATTATTTGGTGAGAGCCTTGATAAGGTAGCTAACATCAGGGACGTATACCCCACAATGCATTGTGACAGTTGTGAGCAGATAAAGACAAACTACCAATTGAAGAGTCTAAGATCCCTTTCAAATAAGAAAGGTTTAGATGTAATGATGGCCACGATTTTAGAACACCTACAACAGGACATATCCAAAGATGACAGATAACAGCTAATTTAATGTACAGGTTGGAAAGAGGATGTCATAGATTCATTCTCTGTCTGTAATTACTGTGCTGGGAAACTGTTGAAAAGTCAGGAGAATGTCTGATCAGTATTAAATAACCTTCATATAGACTGTACACCGGAATGTATAAAGTGTTTAAATAATTTTGAAATGGCAATGATGCGATTTGTAATGCCTTGTCTTACGATCGTCAGATTAGAGCAAGTAACTGCATTGAAGAGACCTAGAACAGAACTTGTTGACGCTCTTAAGGGGAGAATAGTATATCTACCTGTTGATTTGCAAGCAAATGCAGATATTCAGCCTGAAAAACTTCTTAACATTGATAGTTTTGTAGTCATTGTCAATGGTCAGCCTACTTACAACAAGAATGTTTGGACTGCACTAATAGATCTGAGAAAAGTCCATGAAGCACTGTTGTGGTTAAGAGAAAACAACATTCTTTATAAAACAATACATGCATACACCCTAGATGATTTAAATAAAATACTTGAAGCGCGTCTTGCTGAAAAAGCGGTTGGTGTTGATAATTTACTTGAAATACCGGAAGCTGCAATCCTTCAGAAACTGACAGAAAGCGCAAAATCTATATTGGTTGAACATTTTTCTGTTCAGCCTCTCAATTCAGTGGTTCCAAAAGACTTCATTAAAGATTTTAAGCAGATGAAAGATCTTGGTACCGACCAATTTCAAATCAAGAAACTAAAAGGTAAGAGCGAAGACATATTTGAGGAAGAACTATATCTAAAAGTGTTTCAAAATCTTTTCCCGAATGGCAAATATGGTTTGCGTGACAAGGCAAGACCATTTCGGATTAGGAATGCAGAATATTTTAAATCAAGGCTTCCTAGCAGACATACTAAGTTTCGTCTTGACAAACAGTTTCTTTTTAACAGCTTCCAATTGCAAGAATTCTCTTACATGTGTAATAGCGTCGGTCATGTCTTGCGGACTGTGAAACCAAATCAAAATGCTCGTCAATTTTTCGACAGGCTTCATTCCCGTGATGGAGAGATGGAAGCGACTTTGTTTTCTGTTCAATCAAAAATCAGAGAATTTCAGCAGTATTTTCAGTCTCTTTCCTATAAAGTAAAGTCAATGATTGAGCAATTGGGTCCACCGACTTTGTTTCTGACAGTTTCGTGTGCTGAGTGGTACTCTCCTGAATTTATTGACTATTTACGGACTGTCCATAAGAACTTACCTGGTGTAGCAAAAATCCGGGTTGTAGCGGTAGCTAGCAAACTAGTAAGAGACGATCACGTCCAATGTTAAGAAATATAAAAACCCCTAACTCCTAAGAAAAGAGTCAGATCAAAACAAAAATTACACTATTAGAACCACCTTGTCCAAAACCCCTATTAAGGAAACTTATCACTCTTTGGCTTGAATAACAAAGAAAATATATTGGCTTGAAAATCAAGAAAATTGACTTTAACCAAGTTATTCTCCACAAACGGGATATTTTTTTCTTTCCGCTTGATTTTCCTCCTCAACTAGCTGAGCACTGGAAAATCATAGAGAGCTGTATAATAGCTCATTTTAAAGGAAATTGCAACATCTAGTCACTTTTGTAATTAAAAATAAAATACTTTTTAAAGTAGATTCAATTTTGTCAAAAAAATTGCATTTCTGATGGATTTTCATGCTGCAGTCTTTTCAAAGATATTTGAATTTTGAAGCAATCAAACAGTTCATGGTAATGAAATCTAGTTTTGAGTTCAGAATCTCTTAATTTATTATGTAAACTGCAAAAATATTTATTATGTCTAACCAATAATACTAATTTTTTAATTCAAACTAGAGCAATACCTGACAATTTTTGAATTAGTTTTGCTTTTTGTCTCCTGGAACCAAAATTTTTTTCATCTAAGTTCAAAGTTATTATTGTATCCTGGAACCAAAGTTTTTTTGGTTTTTAACCCGTAAAGTACGTATCTCCATATTGTTGTCTTATAATTCCAATTATTTTAGTTTTCAGTTTAGAATCGCTAAAGTTATTTTGTAAACTGCAAAAATATTTATGGTGTCTAACCAATAATACTAATTTTTTTATTCAAACAAGAGAAATACCTGAAAATTTAAAAATTAGTTTTTTTTTAATGCCAGGTTTTAGATACTTGACACGGGGTATTGTGTACTTAATAATTTTAAACATTGAAAAAATATTGTTTCACGCAAGTGGAAAAAAAGACGATCACCTCAAATGTTAAGAAATACAAAACCCCCCAACTCCTAAGAAAAGAGTCAGATCAAAACAAAAAGTAGACCATTAAAACTGCCTGGTCCGAAAACTCTATAAAGGAAACTTACCGCCCTTTGGCTTGAATAACAAAGAAAATTTATTGGCTTGAAAATCAAGAAAATCGACTTTTACCACGTTATTCTCCACAAACGGGATATTTTTTTCTTTCCGCTTGTTATAATAAAGAACGACCTCTTGCCTATACTAAATTTTATACGCCACTTAATTATAGTATAGGTTAGTATTTCCACAAATAGCTTGGCACTGGAACATCGTAGAGACTTGTTCAATGGCTCATTTTAAAGAAAATTAATGGGGTTAACAACCTTTTGTAATTAAAACAAATTATTTTTAAAATAGAATCGGTTTTTTAAGAAAAACTACATATTTCATATTAAAGATAGATCAATGACGGCATAATATTATACCAGCGGTAGGATTAGAACCCGTGCCTCCGAAGAGACTGGTGACTAACACCAGCGCCTTAGACCACCCGTCCAAGCTGCCTCTCATAATTATATATGTGAATCCGGGTTGGAGAATTACAGTAAAGAACGAACTTCCAGCTCTTAGTAACTAAAATAAGATTATAATTTCAGGTTAAAGATTGATCAAAGATGTTTTAATCGTAGGCTGTATCCTGGTCATCTCTTACTATTCCAATTAAGAAAAAGCCAGTAGGATTTTTCCTGTTTTTTTATAATAAAGAATAAACACTTGCTCATATTAACTGAAATATCATAGACAGCTCAATGGGCTGCCAAAGAAGAGAATGATTTATCTGGGTTGCAGCGGTAGCTAGCAACCTAGTAAGAGACGATCACGTCCAATGTTAAGAAATATAAAAGCCCATAGTTCCTAACAAAGGAGTCAGATCAAAACAAAAAGTACACCATTAGAACCGCCTTGTCCGAAACCCCTGTATAGTAAACTTTCTGTCCCTTGGCTTGAACAGCAAGGGAAATATATTGGCTTGAAAATCAAGAACAGTGGCAGCTACTACAACATTCTGTCTAAACGGGATATTTTTTTTCTTTTTTTCTTTTTTCTTTGTTTCCAGAGATAGCTTGGCACTGGAACATCGTAGAGAGTTGTTCAATGACTCATTTTAAAGGAAATTAATTGGGTTAAAAATCTATAGTAATTAAAATAAATTATTTCTAAAAGAGAATAAATTTTTCCACCAAAAACTGCATTTTTGATGTCTTTTCACACGGCAGTCTTTCAAACATAATCGTGTACCAGCGGTAAGATTTGAACCGACACCTCCGAAGAGACTGGTGGTTAGCAACAGTGTCTTGGACCACTCAGCCAAGCTGCCTCTCATAATTTGGGTTGCAGCAGTAGCTAGCAACCTAGCAAGAGACGATCAGTCCAATGCTAAGAAATATAAAAACCCCAAACTCCTAAAAATAGAGTCAGATCAAAACAAAAGTACATTATTAGAACTACCTTGTCTGAAACCCTACTAGATCAATAATGAATGTCATCATAGTTTTATATTAGAGCTATGAGACGTGAATAGAAAAACACGAAATTGTATTGTTGTTTCTGAAAACGTCATGAAATAATATCATTGCGCCATGACGTCATGATTTAAAATCATTACGCCTTGACCTCATAATTACTATATAAGAAGCGTCAAAACTGTAAATGTTCTTATTCATAATTAGATAATGGTTAGATCGAAGCAAGCCATACGCAAGTTGAAAAAAACAGTACTACACAAACAACAGAGATAGTATCTTGAAAAGAAAAAAGCAAAGGTATTCAACCGACCAGGCGTATCGAGAAGTAATCAAACAAAACAGAAAGATGTGTTATCACAATGATGAAGATTATAGACATGCAAAAAGTGAGACAGCCAAACAAAAGATCAAGGAACGGTATGGTAATGATGAAGATTACAGAGAAGCAACAATTGAGCAGGCTAGACAAAAGAGCAAGGAACGGTATGATAATTATGAATATTACAGAGAAGCAGGAATTGAGCAGGCTAGACAAAAGATCAAGGAGCGTTATCACAATGATAAATTTTATAGAGAAGTAACAATTGAGCAGGCTAGACAAAAAAGCAAGGAACGGTATGATAATGGAAAAGTTTACAGAGAAGCAAGAATTGAGGAAGCTAGACAAAAGATCAAGGAGCGTTATCACAATGATGAAGATTACCGATCCGGGTTGCAGCGGTAGCTAGCAACCTAGTAAGAGACGATCACCTCCAATGTTAAGAAATATAAAACCCCCCAACTCCTAAAAAAAGAGTCAGATCAAAACAAAAAGTACACCATTAGAGCCGCCTTGTCCGAATCCTCTAACCACCCTTTGGCTTGAATAACAAAGAAAATATATTGGCTTGAAAATCAAGAAAATTGACTTTTACCACGTTATTCTCCACAAACGGGATATTTTTTTCTTTCCACTTTTTTTTCCTGCTTAACTAGCTGGGCACTGAAAAATCATAGAGAGCTGTATAATAGCTCATTTTAAAGGCAATTGCAACATCTAGTGCCTTTTGTAATTAAAAATAAAATACTTTTTAAAGTGGAATCAATTTTTTCAAAAAAATTGCATTTTTGATGTATTTTCATACTGCAGTCTTTTCAAAGATATTTGAATTTTGAAGCAATCAAACAGTTCATGGTAATGAACTCAATAGTAATAATAGCTACTTGTCTCAATAGTAACCGAAACTCCTGGAACCAAAATATCTTTTTTGGCTTAATCGCTAAAATTATTATGTAAACTGCAAAAATACTTATGATGCCTAATCAGTAATAGTAAGTTCTTAATTTAAACAACAAAAATACATAAACATTTTGTAATTAGTTTTACTTTTTGTCTCCTGGAAGAAAAAATTTTTTCATCTCAGTTCAAAGTTATTATTGTATCCTGGAACCAAACTTTTTTTGGTTTTTAACCCGTAAAGTACGTATCTCCATATTATTGTCTTATAATTGCAATTATTTTAGTTTTCAGTCCAGAATCGCTAAACTTATTATGTAAACTGCAAAAATATTTATGGTGTCTAACCAATAATATTAATTTTGTAATTCAAACAAGATAAATACCTGAAAATTTAAAAATTAGTTTTTTTTATGCTAGGTTTTAGATACTTGACACGGGGTATTGTGTACTTAATAATTTTAAATATTGAAAAAATATGGTCTCACTTGAAAGGAAAAAATTTACATTAAAAGACGATCACTGAAATAACAAACCATTCCATACATTGGACTTAGCTACTTGATTGTTTGAGTTTCGTCTCTTACTATTTAAAATAAGAAAAAGCCGTAGGCTTTTTCCTGTTTGTATTTATAGTTAAAAAACGAACTCAGGTCCAAAGAAACTGAACCCTGTGGTTCATTCATATCATCTTCATTATTTTAGCTAGAATGTAAATAAGCAAGTTTCTTTTTTAAATTTTAAATTGAAAAGATAGTGCTTTTAATTCAACATTTTAAAAGTTCTCCCCTACGGGGACTCAAACCCCCTTCTCCCAGGTAACGAGTAGGCATGCTAACCATTAGACTATCTAAAACTCATAAAATAAAAGTTACATATAAGATATGATTATATTACCACTTAATTATAGTATAGGTTAGTAATTCAACAGATACCATGGCACTGAAACATTGTAGAGAGTTGTTCAATGGCTCATTTTGAAGAAAATTAATGGGGTTAAAAACTTTTTGTAATTAAAACAATTTTTTTATTACATTAAGAAATTTTACAATAAAGAACGAACTCTTGCCTATACTAGCTTGCATAGTTTACAGTAAAGAACGATCTCTCACTCATAGTAACTGATACATGATGGTTCTAGGGGTAGTTACAGTAAAAAACGATCTCTCGCCAATAGTAACTGATAAACAGTGGCGCCAGGGGTAGCTATAAGTACATAAAAGGATCGATAGGGTTCATCGTAAATGCAGAATATGTAAGTTTCATTAAATATTTCTGGGTTGCAGCGGTAGCTAGCGACCTAGTAAGAGACGATCACGTCCAATGTTAAGAAATATAAAAACCCATAGCTCCTAAAATAGAATAAGGAACGAACTGTAACCCATAGTAACTTAAGTATGAAATCAAATTTAAAATAAAGAACGACCTCTTGCCTATACTAAATTTTATGCGCCACATACTTCTAGTATAGGTTAGTAATTCCACAGATAGCTTGGCATCGGAACATTGTAGAGAGTTGTTCAATAGCTCATTTTAAAGGAAATTAATGGGGTTCTTTTTCTTTAAATTAAGATCTTTTTGTAATTACCACAAATTATTTTTAAAACAGAATCATTTCTTATGAAAAACTGCATATTTAATATAAAAGATTGATCAATGACGTCATAAACGTTAAAATAAATTATTTCTAAAAGAGAATGAATTTTTCCACTAAAAACTGTATTTTTGATGTCTTTTTATACTGAAGTCTTTTCAAAGATATTTGATTTTTGTACATAAATCATAATCGTATAACAGCGGTAGAATTTAAACCCACGCCTCCAAAGAGACTGGTGGCTAACACCAGCACCTTGGAGTGCTCGGCCCTGCTGCCTCTCATCCGGGTTGCAGTGGTAGCTAGCAACCTAATAAGAGACGATAGCGTCCAATGTTAAGAAATATAAGAACCCATAGCTCCTAAAAAAGGAGTCACATCAAATTCAAAAGTACACCATTAGAACCGCCTTGTCCGAAACCCCTGTATAGTAAACTTTCTGTCCCTTGAGTTGAACAGCAAGGGAAATATATTGGCTTGAAAATCAAGAAAAGTGGTAGCAACCACACCATTCTGCCTAAACGGGATATTTTTTTTTCTTTTTTTCTTTGTTTCTAGAGATAGCTTGGCACTGGAACATCGTAGAGAGTTTTTCAATGGCTCATTTTAAAGGAAATTAATTGGGTTAATAATCTATAGTATCTAAAATAAATTATTTCTAAAAGAGAAAAATTTTTTTACCAAAAACTGCATTTTTGATGTCTTTTCACACTGCACTCTTTCAAACATAATCGTATTGTTGCGGTAAGATTTGAACCCACGCCTCCGAAGAGACTGGTGGCTAACACCAGTGCCTTGGACCAGTCGGCCAGGCTGCCTCTCATAAATAATATATATGTGAATCTGGGTTGCAGCAGTAGCTAGAAACCTAGCAAGAGACGATCAGTCCAATGCTAAGAAATATAAAAACCCAAAACTCCTAAAAATAGTGTCAGATCAAAACAAAACTACATCATTAGAACTACCTTGTCTCAAACCCTACTAGATAAATAATGAATATCATCATAGTTTTTTATTAGAGCTATGAGACGTGAATAGGAAAACATGAAATTATATTGTTGTTTCTGAAGACGTCACGAAATAATACCATTACGCCATGACGTCATGAAATAAAATCATTACGCCTTGACGTCATAATTACTATATAAAAAGCGTCAAAACTGTAAATGTTCTCATTCATAATTAGACAATGGTTAGATCAAAGCAAGCGATATGCAAAAAAATCAGTATTACACAAACAACAGATATAGTATCTTGAAAAGAAAAAAGCAAAGGTATTCAACCGACCAGGCGTATCGAAAAGTAATCAAACAAAATAGCAAGATGTGTTTTCACAATGATGAAGATTATAGACATGCAAAAATTGAGACAGCCAAACAAAAGATCAAGGAACGGTATGGTAATGATGAAGATTACAGAGAAGCAACAATTGAGCAGGCTAGACAAAAGAGCAATGAACGGTATGATAATGATGGAGATTCCAGAGAATCCGGGTTGCAGCGGTAGCTAGCAACCTAGTAAGAGACGATCACGTCCAATGTTAAGAAATATAAAAACCCATAGTTCCTAACAAAGGAGTCAGATCAAAACAAAAAGTACACCATTAGAACCGCCTTGTCCGAAACCCCTGTATAGGAATTTTTCTGTCCCTTGGCTTGAACAGCAAGGGAAATATATTGGCTTGAAAATCAAGAAAATTGACTTTAACCACGTTATTCTCCCCAAACGGGATATTTTTTTCTCTTTTCTTTTTTCTTTTCCACAGATAGCTTGGCACTGGAACATCGTAGAGGGTTGTTCAATAGCTCATTTTAAAGAAAATTAATTGGGTTAATAAACTATAGTAACTAAAATTAATTATTTCTAAAAGAGAATAAATTTTTCCACCAAAAACTGCATTTTTTATGTTATAATAAAGATCAAACTCTTCCCTATACTAACTTGCATACGCAACTTCACTATAGTTAAGATTAAAGTATTTATATTTTTTTACATAAAGGCTCCGAATCCTCTATAAAGGAAACTTACCGCCCTTTGGATTGAATAACAAAGAAAATATATTGGCTTGAAAATGAAGAAAATTGACTTTTACCATGTTATTCTCCACAAACGGGATATTTTTTTCTTTCCGCTTTTTTTTCCTGCTCAGTTAGCTGGGCACTGGAAAATCATAGAGAGCTGTATAATAGCTCATTTTAAAGGCAATTGCAACATCTAGTGCCCTTTTTTAATTAAAAATAAAATACTTTTTAAAGTAGAATCAATTTTGTCATATAATAAAGAACGACCTCTTGCATATACTAAATTTTATACGCCACTTAATTATAGTAAAGGTTAGTAATTCAACAGATAGCATGGCACCGGAACATCGTAGAGAGTTGTTCAACGGCTCATTTTAAAGAAAATTATTGGGGTTAAAAACCTTTTAGTAATTAAAACTAATTATTTTTATTACATTAAGGAATTTTAATTATGTTCCTTAAGAAATCATCATAAGTAAAAATTTCCCATACTGAAATTGAATGAAAGCCTCCTGGGTGAGAGCTATTATATTAAAAGACGATCTTTAGGAGATCATACATAAGGGATCGATAGGGTAAATGTAACGAACTGTATGGTAAGAGCGACTCGTCTCAATAGTAACCGAAACTCTAAGGAAACGGATTTACAATAAAGAACGATCGCTCATGCATAGTAACTGATATATGGTGGTTCCAGGGGTAGTTACTTGTGGTTCGTCTCTTACTATTTCAAAGAAGAAAAAGCCGTAGGCTTTTTCGTGTTTGTAATGATATAGCATAAAACGAATTCCAAGTTGTAGCTGACGTCATCCTGGTTGTTATAGTAAAGAACGAACTCTTGCCCTTAGTTACCTACTATGTCTTGTCAAATTAGCTAATTAATTTCATCTAATTTTGTTTAAAAATAATTCCCACACTGGGATTCGGACCCAAGACAATTAATTGAAAGTCAACTACCCTAAACCACTAAACCATATGAGATATGTGTAAAAAGCTAATTAATTGTTTTATGATATCTTATAGGATAAATTTCATCGGATATAGCTGAAAACTAGTAAAGAATTATAATAAAGATCAAATTCTTCCCTATACTAACTTGCATAGGCAACTTCACTATAGTTAAGACTACAGTATTTACATTATGACAATGCAAAAGGTATGAGAAAATAGTGCAAAACTCTTCAAACTGCAAAAATATTTAGAATGTTTGAGTAACAATTTCACTTTATGAAAATCCGGGTTGCAGCAGTAGCTAGCAACCTAGTAAGAGACAATTACTTCCAATGTTAAGAAATATAAAAACCCATAGCTCCTAAAAAAGGTATAATAAAGAGTGACCTCTTGCCTATACTAAATGTTATACATCCGGGTTGCAGCGGTAGCTAGAAATCCAGGTTGCAGCGGTAGCTAGCAACCTAGTAAGAGACGATCACGTCCAATGTTAAGAAATATAAAAACCCATAACTCCTAAAAAGGGAGTCAGATCAAAACAAAAAGTACACCATTAGAACCGCCTTGTCCGAAACCCCTCTATAGCAAAATTTCTGTCTATTGACTTGAACAACAAGGGATATATATTGGCTTGAAAATCAAGAAAAGTGGCAGCTACTACAACAATCTGCCTAAACGGGATATTTTTTTTCTTTTTTCTTTTTTTCTTTGTTTCCAGAGATAGCTTGGCACTGGAACATCGTAGATAGTTGTTCAATGGCTCAATTTAAAGTAAAATAATTGGGTTAAAAATCTATAGTAACTAAAATAAATTATTTCTAAAAGAGAATTAATTTTTCCACCAAAATCTGCATTTCTTATGTCCTTTCACACTGCAGTGTTTCAAACATAATCGTATACCAGCCGTAAGATTTGAACCCAAGCCTCCGAAAAGACTGGTGGCTAAAACCAGTGCCTTGGACCACTTGGCCAGGCTGCCTCTCATAAAATGGGTTCTTTACAAATGGCATATTTTTTTTCTCTTTTTTTCTTTGTTTCCAGAGATAGCTTGGCACTGGAACATCGTAGATAGTTGTTCAATGGCTCATTTTAAAGGAAATTAATTGGGTTGAAAATATATAGTAACTAAAATAAATTATTTCTAAAAGAGAATAAATTTTTCCATCTAAAATTATAATAAAGAACGACCTCTTGTCTATAATAAATCTTATAGGCCACTTAACTATAGTATAGGCTACTACAGATATATTTAAGGTCAATATATTAAAATGTTCCATTAAAAGATGATCATTGGAATAAAAAACACATTACATACATTTGATTTAGTCACCTACTTGATTGTTTGAGGCTAGTCTCTTACTATTTCAAAGAAGAAAAAGCCGTAGGCTTTTTCCTGTTTGTAATCAATTATCCGGGTAGCAGCGGCAGCTAGCAACCTAGTAAGAGACGATCACGCCCCATAGTAAAAACTAAAGTAACCCATAACTCCTGAAAAAAAAATTCAGATCAAAACAAGAAGTACACTATTAGAACCGCCCTGTCCAAAACTTCTATATAGCAAACTTACCGTCCTTTGGCTTGAATAACAAAGAAAACAAATTGGCTTGAAAATCAAGAAAATTGACTAACGACGATATTCCCCACAAACGGCATCTTTTTTGTCTTTCCGCTTTTTCTTTCTCCTCAGCTAGCTGGGAAATGAAAAATCTTAGAGACCTGTATAATAGCTCATTTTAAAGGAAATTGCTACATCTAGTGCCTTTTGTAATAAAAACTAAAATATTTTTAAAAGTAGATTATATTGAAGAACGACATTATATGCATGCTGACGTCATACACATCATGGTTGAAGCAGTAGCTGCAACCTAGTGGAATACATTACATTAATGAACGAGCTATAGCCAATAGTAACTGAAGTAATAAAATTACATTAAAAGACAATCATTGGAATAACAAATAGTAACTGAAGTAATAAAAGGACTCCTTATATACATTGATATTTTAATTATATTCCTTAATAAATCATAAGATAAAGAACGAACTCTAGGCCATAGTAACTAATTTAATTTTGAAAAGAAAGAATTACGGCAGAAACTTAAATGGCTGTAGAAGTAAGCTACAAGTTATAAAAAAGCTCTACTGAGATTTGAACTCCTATCGCAGAATTCAAATTCCTAAGTGCTAACCATTACACAAAGAAACGTTATGTAAAAACGAATTTTAACAGTGTTATAATAAAGAACGACCTTTTGCTTATAATAAATTTTATACGCCACTTAATTATAGTATAGGTTAGTAATTCAACAGATAGCTTGGCACTGGAACATCGTAGAGAGTTGTTCAATGGTTCATTTTAAAGGAAATTAGTGGGGCTAAAAAGCTTTTGTACTTAAAACGAATTATTTATATTACATTAAGAAATTTTAATTATGTTCCTTAAGAAATCATCATAAATCATCACTGTTAACAAAGGCAGCTCTTCACTTACTGCCTATTATTATGGATGGTTGGATATCCTGCATTTTGTATAATTTGCCTGTATTGTCGTATTTTTTAAAAGTTTTACTTTCTCCCTGTATAAATTTCCTTGTTTAATTGGGCATATAAAGAAGAAAAAAAACGAAAATGTTACTCATTGAAAATATCTTCTGGGTCTGTGTAACCCAAAAGAGACTGATTTAGGGGGAAATTCTCTCCATATATGGTTTGTTCCTGTTTAATTTGGATGTTATTTTCTTTGTTTATTCTTGTAATGTCTGTTCACTCTGGGGTTGTCTTTTTTGTTTGTAGCTTTTTGAACCCTTATATAAGCTTATATTTTCTCATTACTTGCTTAAAATCCAGTAAACACGCGATAAGCGAAGTTTTGTTAATGCTAATGAAATGAAACAAACTAGGATGAAAATATAATAGTTCAGAAACAAATTTGGGCTATATATTTGCACATTATGGAGGTGGGGTGGGGGTAAATCATAGCTATATTAAATACGTAACCTAACCTAAGTACCTTTTTTTGCCCCTTCAACCCGAAAAAAACAAAATTTTAAATCTTAGTCATGGAGTGAACAATACCTCACTATGCAGGGAAAACCTGTTTTTCATATAGGCCTATCATCTTTGCCATTTTGATGCAGTCTTTCTTTCTTGTTTACTGGATTCTTAACAAGTATTTTTTTCTCTTGTCAGTTTACTTTGATTGGAAAACTTTTGTTTTAAAAATTCGAATAGTTCTTTTTTTTATTCATCAAACCAATTGCAAACCGTAATTTTTGGGTTCGTTATTCTATATGATGTAAAAAGCCACCAATGGGATTCGAACAACCATGATCTCCTGCTTACTAGGCAGGCACATTAACCCACTAAACTATGGCCCTTTGAATGTTTAAGTGAAATAACTTAAACTTGATGTTTAATGTAATGGAATTTGGCACTAGTTGATTTGTTCAGTATTATAGGATAGGCTGGCTAAAAAGAGGCCGTGGCGTAGATACCCAGATGAATGGTGTATATGTCTTTTGCCTCTCCATGACAGGACGGTCAATACTCAATATAGGGCATTATAGTATGGACCGAAGTCTATCTTATAATAACTGTTGCAACAGGGAAAATAAAATAGATATGTGGTATATTTGATGTCATACGAGGTTACACGTGATTTTATCCGGGTTGCAGTGGTAGCTAGCAGCCTAGTAAGAGACAATCACGTATATGATACTGATGGATGTGATTTCCATCAGTATCATGGCTGTACAGATGGCTGAAACCTAGAAAGTAACAAACCATTACAGTATCCGGGTTGCAGCGTGAGCTAGCAATCCGGGTTGCAGCAGTACCAGGTTGCAGTGGTAGCTAGCAACCTATCAACCCGATCAAAAAAAAAGTAAACCATTATAATAAAGAACGCACTCGAGCCTATACTAATTGAAATTTGGTAACATAAAGAGCAACTTTGGAGATTGATAAATTATATTAAACCTACATAAATGATCGAAATAGTTCACTATAAACATGGATTATGTAAGTTTCATCTGCATCATGGTCGTAGATCCGGGTTGCAACGGTAGCTAAAGACCTAGTAAGAGACGACAACGTCCTTTAATAAAAACTAAAATATCCCATAACTCCTTAAAATAGAGTCAGATAAAACAAGATGTACACTATTATGACCACCTTTTCTAAAATCCCTGTATAGAAAATTTTTATCCGGGTTGCAGTGGTAGCTAGCAACCTATTAAGAGACGATCACGTCCAATTTTAAGAAATATAAAAGCCCATAGTTTCTAACAGAGGAGTCAGATCAAAACAAAAAGTATACCATTAGAACCGCCTTGTCAGAAACCCCTGTATAGGAAACTTTCTGTCCCTTGGCTTGAACAGCAAGGGATCTATATTGGCTTGAAAATCAAGAAAAGTGGCAGCTACTACAACATTCTGCCTAAACGGATTATTTTTTCTTTTTTTTTCTTTTTTCTTTTCCACAGATAGCTTGACACTGGAACATCGTAGAGGGTTGTTCAATAGCTCATTTTAAAGGAAATTAATTGGGTTAAAAATCTATAGTAACTAAAATAATTTCTAAAAGAGAATAAATTTTTCCACCCAAAACTGCATTTTTGATGTCTTTTCACACTGCAGTCTTTCAAACATAATCGTATACCAGCGGTAAGATTTGAACCCACGCCTCCGAAGAGACTGGTGGCTCACACCAGTGTCTTGGACCACTCGGCTAGGCTGCCTCTCATAATTTGGGTTGCAGCAGTAGCTAGCAACCTAGTAAGAGACGATCAGTCCCATGCTAAGAAATATAAAAACCCAAAACTCCTAGTAGCTAGTTAGCTACTTGATTGTTTGAGTTTCGTCTCTTACTATTTAAAAGAAGAAAAAGCCGCAGGCTTTTTCCTGTTTGTATTTATAGTTAAAAAACGAACTCAGGTCCAAAGAAACTGAACCCTGTGGTTCATTCATATTATCTTCATTATTATAGCTAGAATGTAAATAAACAAGTTTCTTTTTTTACAGTAAAGACCGATCTGTAGCCCGTAGTAACTGAAGATCCGGGTTGCAACGTATTATAATAGAAAAGAGGAAGAGACGATCACGTCCGATGTTAAGAAATATAATTACATAGAGGCTCGATCATCGAATTTAAGTTGAAATTAAGTAAAGGACAATTATGCCTCCATATATTCACAGTGATGTATAAGATTTCTTATAATAAAGAACGACCTCTTGCCTATACGAAATTTTATACGCCACTTAATTATAGTATAGGTTAGTAATAGCACAGATAGCTTGGTAAAATAAAGATCAAACTCTTCCCTATACTAACTTGCATGCGCAACTTCACTAAAGTTAAGATAACAGTATTTATATTTTTATCCGGGTTGCAGCGGTAGCTAGCAACCTACTAAGAGACGATCACCTCCAATGTTAAGAAATATAAAACCCCCCAACTCCTAAAAAAAGAATCAGATCAAAACAAAAAGTACACCATTAGAACCGCTTTGACCGAAACCCTTATAAAGGAAACTTACCGCCCTTTGGCTTGAATAACAAAGAAAATATATTGGCTTGAAAATCAAGAAAATTGACTTTAACCACGTTATTCTCCACAAACGGGATATTTTTTTCTTTCCGCTTGATCTTTCTCCTCAGCTAGATGACACTGGAAAATCAAAGAGAGCTGTATAATAGCTCATTTTAAAGGAAATTGCTACATCTAGTGCCTTTTGTAATTAAAAATAAAATGCTTTTTAAAGTAGAATCAATTTTGTCAAAAAATTTGCATTTTACATGTATTTTCATACTGCAGTCTTTTCAAAGATATTTGAATTTTGAAGCAAACAGTTCATGGTAATGAACTCTATAGTAATAATAGCTACTTGTCTCAATAGTAGCCGAAACTCCTGGAACCAAAATTTTCTTTTTTGGCTTAATCGTAAAATTATTACGTAAACTGCAAAAATATTTATGATGCCTAATCAGTGATAGTAATTTTTTTATTTAAACAACAAAAATACATGAAAATTCCAAAATTAGTTTTGCTTTTCGTCTCCTGGAAGAAATTTTTTTTCATCTCAGTTCAAAGTTATTATATGATAAAGAACCACTTAATCCGGGTTGCAGGAGTAGCTAGCAACCTAGTAAGAGACGATCACGTCCAATGTTAAGAAATATAAAAACCCTTAGTTCCTAACAGAGGAGTCAGATCAAAACAAAAAGTACACCATTAGAACCGCCTTGTCCGAAACCCCTGTATAGGAAACTTTCTGTCCCTTGGCTTGAACAGCAAGGGAAATATATTGGCTTGAAAATCAAGAAAAGTGGCAGCTACTACAACATTCTGCCAAAACGGGATATTTTTTCTTTTTTTTTTCTTTTTTCTTTTGTATCCAGAGATAGCTTGGCACTGGAACATCGTAGAGAGTTGTTCAATGGCTCATTTTAAAGAAAATTAATTGGGTTAAAAATCTATAGCAACTAAAATTATAATAAAGAACGAATATTTTACCGATTATCTACTAATAACCATATATGACGTAATAAGTGACATGACGTAATATCTAAAACCTATTGTGTACTAATAACCATATATGACTTAATTAGCGACGTGACGTAAAAATTGAAAAAATTAATTTTTATTTTATTTTCGTTTAGTTGCTATATAAGAAGCGTCAAAACTGTAAATGTTCTCATTCATAATTAGATAATGGTTAGATCAAAGCAAGCTATACGCAAGTTGAAAAAACAGTACTACACAAACAACAGAGATAATATCTCGAAAAGAAAAAAGCAAAGGTATTCAACCGACCAGGCGTATCGAGAAGTAATAATTAAGAGAGTAATACAAAACAGCAAGATGTGTTATCACAATGATGAAGATTATAGACATGCAAAAATTGAGACAGCCAAACAAAAGATCAAGGAACGGTATGGTAATGATGAAGATTACAGAGAAGCAACAATTGAGCAGGCTAGACAAAAGAGCGAGGAGCGTTATCATAATGATGAAGATTACAGAGAAGCAAGTATTGAGCAGGCTAGACAAAAGATCAAGGAGCGTTATCACAATGATAAACTTTATAGAAAAGCAACAATTGAGCAGGCTAGACAAAAGAGTAAGGAACAATATGATAATGATAAAGATTACAGAGAAGCAAGAATTGAGCAGGCTAGACAAAAGATCAAGGAGCGTTATCACAATGATAAACTTTATAGAAAAGCAACAATTGAGCAGGCTAGACAAAAGATCAAGGAGCGTTATCAAAATGATGAAGATAACCGAAAAATATATAAGAAAAAGTTGCTACCAGAATAATGGGTAGATACTGGGGTGACAAAATCTATAATGAAAAACTTAAATTCTCTGCGAGGTTGTACCGAAGAACGCATAAGGACAAAGGGAGAAATTACATTCAGAAATACAAGAAGATGGCAAAAATGCAGGCTGATCTTCGTAAATTGAGAAACATTTTACGTATGTTTTATAAGGATCACGAAAAGTATTCAAAATTACAGATTAAAATTCTCTTTGAAAGAGTTGATGCTGTTGAAAAGTCGGTTTGAAATGCTTTGGAAAAGCTTCATAGTAATATCCAAAAGAAATGTTTAATGAAAAGCTCCCAAGGTATGGATTGGCAACTGCGGAACAGTTTATGGATGCAATGGAACATGCTCGACAACACAGTGAATATACGGAGGCGTACTCATTAGAAAATTCGTATATTAATTTTGGAAGGAGCAATTGCAGTTTATGTAGCAGCAATAAAAATATATATACAAGCATACCTATCAACAGCGAAGGATCGGGGTTGCAGCGGTAGCTAGCAACCTAGTAAGAGACGATCACGTCCAATGTTAAGAAATATAAAAACCCATAGTTCCTAAAAAGGGAGTCAGATCAAATTCAAAAGTACACCATTAGAACCGCCTTGTCCGAAACCCCTGTATAGTAAACTTTCTGTCCCTAAGCTTGAACAGCAAGGGAAATATATTGGCTTGAAAATCAAGAAAAGTGGCAGCTACTACACCATTCTGCCTAAACGGGATATTTTTTTCTTTTTTTTTCTTTTGTATCCAGAGATAGCTTGGCACTGGAACATCGTAGAGGGTTGTTCAATAGCTCATTTTAAAGGAAATTAATTGGGTTAAAAACCTTTTTTAACTAAAATAAATTATTTCTAAAAGAGAATAAATTTTTCCACCAAAAACTGCATTTTTTATGTCTTTTCACACTGCAGTCTTTCAAACATAATCGTATACCAGCGGTAAGATTTGAACCCACGCCTCCGAAAAGACTGTGGCTAACACCAGTGCCTTAGACCACTCGGCCAAGCTGCTTCTTATAATTTGGATTGCAGCAGTAGCTAGCAACCTAGCAAGAGACGATCAGTCTAATGCTAAGAAATATAAAAACCCAAAACTCCTAAAAATACAGTCAGATCAAAACAAAGGTGCATCATTAGAATTACCTTGTCTGAAACCCTACTAGATAAATTAGAGCTATGACGTGAATAGAAAAACACGATATTATGCTGTGGTTTCTGAAGACGTCATGAAATAATATCATTGCGCCATGACGTCATCATGAAATAAAATCATTACGCCGTTACGTCATAATTACTATATAAGAAGCGTCAGAACTGTAAATGTTCTCATTCATAATTACATAATGGTTTCAATCAAGCAAGCTGCACGCAAGTTAAAAAAATAGTACTACACAAACAACAGAGATAGTATCTTGAAAAGAAAAAAGCAAAGGTATTCAACCGACCAGGCGTATCGAGAAGTAATAATTGAGAGAGCAAAACAAAACAGCAAGATGTGTTATCACAATGATGAAGATTATAGACATGCAAAAATTGAGACAGCCAAACAAAAGATCAAGGAGCGTTATCAAAAAGACCGGGTTGCAGCGCTAGCTAGCAACCTAGTAAGAGACGATCACGTCCAATGTTAAGAAATATAAAAACCCATAGTTCCTAAAAAAGGAGTCAGATCAAATTCAAAAGTACACCATTAGAACCGCTTTGTCTGAAACCCCTGTATAGTAAACTTTCTGTCCCTTAGCTTGAACAGCAAGGGAAATATATTGGCTTGAAAATCAAGAAAAGTGGCAGCTACTACAACATTCTGCCTAAACGTGATATTTTTTTATTTTTTTTTCTTTTGTATCCAGAGATAACTTGGCACTGGAACATCGTAGAGGGTTGTTCAATAGCTCATTTTAAAGGAAATTAATTGGGTTAAAAACCTTTTGTAACTAAAATAAATTATTTCTAAAAGAGAATAAATTTTTCCACCATAAACTGCATTTTTGATGTCTTTTCACACTGCAGTCTTTCAAACATAATCGTATACCAGCGGTAAGATTCGAACCCATGCCTCCGAAGGGACTGGTGGCTAACACCAGTGCCTTAGACCACTCAGCCAGGCTGCTTCTCATAATTTGGGTTGCAGCAGTAGCTAGCAACCAAGCAAGAGACGATCAGTCCAATGCTAAGAAATATAAAAACCCAAAACTCCTAAAAATACAGTCAGATCAAAACAAAGGTGCATCATTAGAATTACCTTGTCTGAAACCCTACTAGATAAATTACAGCTATGACGTGAATAGAAAACACGATATTATGTTGTGGTTTCTGAAGACGTCATGAAATAATATCATTGTGCCATGACGTCACCATGAAATAAAATCATTACGCCGTGACGTCATAATTACTATATAAGAAGCGTCAGAACTGTAAATGTTCTCATTCATAATTACATAATGGTTTCAATCAAGCAAGCTGCACGCAAGTTGTAAAAAACAGTATTACACAAACAACAGAGATAGTATCTCGAAAAGAAAAAAGCAAAGGTATTCAACCGACCAGGCGTACCGAGAAGTAATAATTGAGAGAGCAAAACAAAACAGCAAGATGTGTTATCACAATGATGAAGATTATAGACATGCAAAAATTGAGACAGCCAAACAAAAGATCAAGGAGCGTTATCAAAATGATGAAGATTACAGAGAAGCAGGAATTGAGCAGGCTAGACAAAAGATCAAGGAGCTTTATCACAATGATAAACTTTATAGAGAAGAAAAAATTGAGCAGGATAGACAAAAGAGCAAGGAACGGTATGATAATGATGAAGATTACGGAAACAAACATAAGAAAAAAGTTGCTACCAGAATAATGGGTAGATACTGGGGTGACAAAAGCTATAATGAAAAAATTAAATTCTCTGCGAGGTTGTACCGAAGAACGCATAAGGACAAAGGGAAAAATTACATTCAGAAATACAAGAAGATGGCAAAAATGCAGGCTGATCTTCGTAAATTGAGAAACATTTTACGCATGCTTTACCAGGATCACGAAAAGTATTCAAAATTACAGATTAAAATTCTCTTTGAAAGAGCGGATGCTGTTGAAAAGTCGGCTAGAAATGCTTTGGCAAAGCTTCATAGTAATATCCAAAAGAAATGTTGTCAGTTTAATGAAAAGCTTCCAAGGTATGGATTGGCAACTGCGGAACAGTTTTTAGATGCAATGGAAAATGTTCGACAACACAGTGAATATACGGAGGCCTACTTCTTTGAAAATTCGTATATTAATTTTGGAAGGAGCAATTGCAGTTTATGTAGCAGCAATAAAAATATATATACAAGCATACATATCAACAGCGAAGGAAAAGCAATGTTTTTCAATTATGGCCAAAACGAGCCGGTTAGGGTTATTAGTATATGTGTTTGTAAGACTAATGATTTAGAACAAATTCCTGGAACACCGACTCAAGAAAAAAGCATTTCTAACTGTGTTTTAAACAGTTCCTTTAGTTCTACTGAATATTTGGCAAAAAATTCTCTGTGTAGTAGAACAAACTGTCCTGAAAAGTACGAGACAACTATTGAAAAATGCTCTGAATCTTGATCTGACAAGGAAATTATGATGGCTGAAGTCACCTATAACAATCTGAGTAAACATTCAAAACCATAAATTGGGCAGCAGGTAACTTGGCAATGTCACCCTGATATCTGCAAGCTCTATCCGACGGATATTGAATTATGTCAAATTCTTTTTGATATCCTTGAAAATAATATAGCATTGATTATAATAAAGAACGACATCTTGCCTATACTAATTTTTATGCACCACTTAATTAAAGTATAGGTTAGTAATTCCACAGATAGCTACACACTGGAACATCGTAGGGAGCTGTTCAATGGCTCATTTAAAAAAAAATTATTGGGGTTAAAAATATCCGGGTTGCAACGGTAATGATATAGCAATGATATCCGGGTTGAAGCGGTAGCTAGCAACCTAGTAAGAGACGAATACGTCCAATGTTAAGAAATATAAAAATCCCTAACTCCTAAAAAGAGTCAGATCCAAAAAAAAGTACATCATTAGTATTACAGTAAAGAACGACATGACCATGCTAAGTGAAATAATCTATTTTACATCAAAAGACGATCATTAGAATAATAAACCATTGCATACATTCGAGTTAGTTAGCTACTTGATTGTTTGAGGTTCGTCTATTACTATTTCAGAGAAGAAAAAGTCGTAGGCTTTTTCCTGTTTGTAATCAGGGGTATTTTGTTAATTATAGTAAATCCTATATCCGGGTTGCAGCGGTAGCTAACAACCTAGTAAGAGACGAGTTTGTCCAATGTTAAGAAATATAAAAACCCCTAACTCCTAAGAAAAGAGTGAGGTCGAAACAAAAAGTACACCATTAGAACTGCCTTGTCCGAAATCCCTGTATAGGAAACTTTCTGTCCCTTGGCTTGAGCAGCAAGGGAAATATATTGGCTTGAAAATCAAGAAAAGTGGTAGCTACTAAAACATTCTGCCTAAACGGGATATTTTTTTTTCATGTTTTATTCTTCTTTTCCACAGATAGCTTGGCACTGCAACATCGTAGAAAGTTGTTCAATGGCTCATTTTAAAGGAAAATAATTGAGTTAAAAATCTTTTGTAGCTAAAATAAATTATTTCTAAGAGAGAATAAATTTTCTACTAAAAACTGCATTTTTGATGTCTTTTCATACTGCAGTCTTTTCAAAGATATTTGATTTTTTTTGTGCATAAATCATAATCATATACCAGTGGTAAGATTTGAACCCAAGCCTCCAAAGAGATCCGGGTTGCAGTGGTAGCTAGAAACCCAGTAAGAGACGATCACGTCCAATGTTAAGAAATATAAAAACCCATAGCTCCTAAAAAAGGAGTCTGATCAAAACAAAAAGTACATCATTAGAACCACCTTGTCCGAAACCCCGTATAGTAAACTTTATGTCCCTTGGCTTGAACAGCAAGGAAAATATGTTGGCTTGAAAATCAAGAAAAGTGGCAGCTACTACAACATTTTGCCTAAACGGGATATTTTTTTTTCCAGAGATAGCTTGGCACTGGAACATCGTAGAAAATTGTTCAATGGCTCATCTTAAAGGAAATAAATTGGGTTAAAAATCTTTTGTAACTAAAATAAATTATTTCTAAGAGAGAATAATTAAAGTAAAGAACAAACTTCCAGCCCATAGTAAGTAAAATAAGATTATAATTAATGTTAAAGATTGATCAATGATGTCATAATCGTAGGTTGTAGTCAGGTCGTCTCTTGCTATTCTAATTAAGAAAAAGCCATAGGCTTTTTCGTGTTTGTAATACAGTAAGGATTTTAGTATCTATGAGTAATTATATTACATTAAAAGACGATCATTGGAATATCAAATCATTTTATGCATTCGAGTTAGTTATCTACTTGATTGTTTGAGTCTCTCTCTATTTCGCTATCACAGTAAAGAACGATCTCTTGCCCATAGTAACTGATATATGGTGTTTCCAAGGGTAGCTACAGACTATCTAAATTGTAGTGGTTCTAATGGAGTTTCAAGGGACGGAAATTAATGGAGTTATAGTACACCATTAGAACCGCCTTGTCCGATATACCTGTAAAGGAAACTTTCTTTCCTTTGGCTTGAACAGCAAGGAAAATATATTGGCTTGAAAATCAAGAAAAGTGGCAGCTACTACAGCATTCTGCCTAACGGCATCTTTTTTTCTTTTTTTTCTTTTCCACAAACAGCTTTACACTGAAACATCGTAGAGAGTTGTTTAATGGCTCATTTTAAAGTAAATTAATGGGGTTTAAAACCTTTTGTAACTTAAACAAATTATTTTTAAAACCATAATAAAGAATGACCTCTTGCCTATACTAAATTTATAGGCCACTTAATGATAGTATAGGTTAGTGAATATTACAATAAAGAACGACCTCTAATTACATTTTGTAATCATGAAATATAAAATATAGTAATAAAAAATATTACTAAATAACCATATATGACGCAATGAGCGACTTGACTTAAAAATTTAAAAAATAAATTTTTATTTTATTTTCGTTTTCAGTTCAGAATCGGTAAAGTTATAAACTGCAAAAATACTTATGGTATCTGAGCAATAGTTTTAATCTTTTAATTTAGACTAGAAAAAAATGTAAAATTTTTAAAATTAGTTGAATTTTTTGTTAGGTTCTTGGTATTTGATACGTGACTTAAACATTCAGCTAACATTCAAACATTCAACCAATGCGTTTTGAAAATTTGGAACAAAGAATAAACACTTTTCGTTGTTGGCGCTCGTCTGTGCCACTGTCTGCAGAAAGAATAGCACGTGTCGGTTTTTATCACACAGGCACAGGTACTGAAGTGGAGTGTTTTGCCTGCAAAAAAAAAATTAGTGACTAGAATTGTAACGATCAAGCTATTGCTAGGCACTTAAACTTAAACCCGGATTGTCCATTTTTGTCTATGAGTTCCTCCCGCCCTTTATTGTCACAAGAAGAATGTCGAGCTCTTAAACGAGAGGATGTTAGACTAATGACATTTAATTCAAGAGGATGGTGGACGAAGGATTTTATTGACAGGATTAGATCGAGAAACCTGCAACTAGCAGTGGATAATATTTCTGTCCGAAGTGGTGGTACAGCCCTTCTTAGTATCAATTCACAGCCACTGGTCACATCAGTTCACAGTCATCTCAATTCACTGGCCAACCTCAGAATCAATGCCCATCGAGGCCCTGAGCACCCTGATAAAACAACTTTTGAAGCTAGGTTACAAACTTTTGCGAATTGGCATTACCATGAGCGGATGGATCCTCGCAAACTTGCCGAAGCTGGATTTTTCTATCTGGGAGATTCAGATAAGGTGAAATGTTTTCATTGTGATATAGGTTTGTGCAACTGGGAGGAAACAGATGACCCCTGGGTTGAACATGCAAGGTGGTTTAGTGACTGTGTATTTTTAATTCTGTCAAAGGGAGATGAATTTATTAAGGAAGTCAAAGAGTTACTTAAAAGGAAAGCAGAGGCCAAAAACACTGAAAGTGAAAGAAGGCTGGAAGAAAAACTGAAGAAAGAAATTGAAGGATCCGTGGCCAAGATGACAATGGAAGTTGTAGAAGCTACCAAAGTGAGACAAGCTATTTTGAATCAGTTGAAGAGAACAGGCCAAGGATTTATGGCGGTTGATGCGTTGATTATTGCTGCCCTTGAAATACCCGATCAGCCAGTCGAGATTTCATCCTCTGTTCCCTCCTCAAGTGGAACAGAAACGAATTTGCCAGGAATAAGAATTCGCGATGAATTTAGAATTCCTAGTGTTCCTCCTAGTGGAACAGAAATGAATTTGCCAAGAATAAGAACTCGCAATGTCTCGGAAATTGACCAGGAATTTGGATCATCGGCACTCCAAGAGCCAGAAGCTTCAGAACCCACCAGTTGGTATCAGCTCCCAGAAGAACCAGCCGTTCCATCCGATACTCGTTCCACTGCCGAAGTTGGTCAGGACATCTCTCCTGCGTGGTATGGGGCTCCCGCTCCACAGCCAAATGAGATTCCACCTGGTGAGCCTCCTGTCATAGTAAATGTCGTCTCTCCAAGAAGAAGTCTTGAAGAAGCAATGGATGTGGACCAGTTTGAAGAAACAATTGAAGAGCGATATAAGTGTAAAGTATGTCTGGACAAGTGAATCGAAGTCATATTTTTGCCATGCGGCCATCTTACATCTTGTTCCAGCTGTACTTCTGCCTTAGCAACCTGCCCGCTCTGTCGTCAGGTTATTGGTGGCACGGGGAAAGCATTTCTTCATTGAGTCAGCTTTATTTGGGTATAACTGGTCATAATATTAAATATAAATCTGGTACCATTTCAAATGCAAGATTTGATGTTTTGTTTTTCAGTGTTTTGGCTTGGCTCTCTCAGGTATAGAGAATGTAGCTTGTATGATATTTCTAAATTTGCGTTCCCCAATTTGATTCTAAAGAATTTTGATTTAAAAAAAAAAAAAAATTCAGCTAATGATTAAATAATGGTTAAATCAAAGCAAGCTACATGCAAGTTTCAAAAACAGTACTACACAAATTCACATTAAAATAAAACAACCGAGATTTGAAATGAAGATAAGGAGCTACACACTTCTGAGTTCTCTTCTGAATTTTCTTAAAGAAGAGAAAAATTTTGCACAATTCTGAAATTTACCAAAGATTTTAATAAAGATCGAACTCTTCCCTATACTAACTTGCATACGCAACTTCACTATAGTTAAGATTACAGTATTTATATTATACATCATTATAAATTATAAAAGGTTCAAATGTTCGAAGATTATAGAGTTAAAAATTTTTCCACATCGGGTATCGAACCCGAGCCTGTTAAGCGAAATTTAACTATCCTAGCCACTAGACCATATGGAATCATGAAGAAGTATGATTTAAGAGCCATGTGCATATTATTATTTCACCATACCAATTATAATAAGGCCAAAACCAAATCGTCGAGTTGCAACCTTACGTTTGACACATTAGTTAAATCTTCATCAGGCTTAAAAAATGTTTTGCTAGTTTTACATGAAAGAACGAACCTTAGCCCATAGTAGCAGAAATAAGAATATCTAGGTTGCAGCGGTAGCTAGCAACCTATTACATAATCCGGGTTTAAGTGGTAGCTAGTAGCCTAGTAAGAAACGCCAAATTAAAAGATGATCATTAGAAGAACAAACAATTGCTTATATTGAACTTAGTTAGCTGCCTGATTCTTTGAGGTTCGTCTCTTACTATTCCAAAGAAGAAAAAGCCGTAGGCTTTTTCCGGTTTGTAATAATACATTAAAAGATAACCATATGTGACATAATAAGTGAATGCAATATTTATACACGTTCATCTTTCGACAAGTATTGCATTAAACAACGAGCTATATCCGGGTTGCAGCGGTAGCTAGCAACCTAGTAAGAGACGATCAAGTCCAATGTTAAGAAATATAAAAACCCATAGTTCCTAACAGAGGAGTCAGATTAAAACAAAAAGTACACCATTAGAACCACCTTGTCTAAAACCCCTGTATAGGAAACTTTCTGTCCCTTGACTTGAACAGCAAGGAAAATATATTGGCTTGAAAATCAAGAAAAGTGGCAGCTACAGCATTCTGCCTAAACGAGATATTTTTTTTCTTTTTTCTTTTCCACAGATAGCTTGGCACTGGAACATCGTAGAGAGTTGTTCAATAGCTCATTTTAAAGGAAATTAATTGGGTTAAAAATCTATAGTAACTAAAATAAATTATTTCTAAAAGAGAATAGATTTTGCCACCAAAAACTGCATTTTTGATGTCTTTTCACACTGCAGTCTTTCAAACATAATCGTATACGAGCGGTAAGATTTGAACCCACGTCTCCAAAGAGACTGGTGGCTAACACCTGTGTCTTGGACCACTCGGCCAGGCTGCCTCTCATAAATAATATATATGTGAATCTGGGTTGCAGCAGTAACTCGCAACCTAGCAAGAGACGATCAGTCCAATGCTAAGAAATATAAAAACCCAAAACTCCTAGAAATAGAGTCAGATCAAAACAAAAGTACATCATTAGAACTACCTTGTCTGAAACCCTACTAGATAAATAATGAATGTCATCATAGTTTTGTATTAGAGCTATGAGACATGAATAGATTTCATATTAAAGATTGATCAATGATTATATAAAATTTCTTCCAATACTGATATGCCAAATAAAAGATTTTATAGTAAAGAACGAACTCTAGCCCACAGTAATTCAAATATTAAGATATTATCACTTAAGATCCATGTCACAGCGGTAGCTAGCAACATAGCAAGAGAGGATCACGTCTATTACTAAGAAATGTAATATTTCCGGGTTGCAAGGTAGCTAGCAACATAGTAAAAGATCCGGGTTGCAGCGGTAGCTAGCAACCTAGTAAGAGACGATCACGTCCAATGTTAAGAAATATAAAATCCCATAGTTCCTTACACAGGAGTCAAATCAAAACAAAAAGTACACCATAAGAACCGCCTTGTCCGAAACCCCTGTATAGGAAACTTTCTGTCCCTTGGCTTGAACAGCAAGGGAAATATATTGGCTTGAAAATCAAGAAAAGTGGCAGCTACTACAACATTCTGCCTAAAGGGGATATTTTTTTCTTTTTTTCTTCTTTTTCTTTTCCACAGATAGCTTTGCACTGGATTACAATAAAGAACCACCTCTAGCCCATACGCACTGAAATGCTGAGTCACTATATGACATATCATGGTTGCAGCGGTATCCGGGTTGCAGCGGTAGCCAGCAACTTAGTAAGAAACCATCACGTCCAATACTATAAAATATAATCAAACAGTTCATGGTAACGAACTGTACAGTGAGAGCGACTCGTCTCAATAGTTACCGAAACTCTAAAGAACAGAATTTTAATATCAATAGATAATTAAAAATAGAATCAATTTTTTACGAAAAACTTAATTTTTTATGTACAATATTGATCAATGACGTCATAGTCGTTGGATGTAGTTAGTACATGTATAATAAAGAACGACCTCTTGCCTATACTAAATTTATAGACCACTGAACTATAGTATAGGTTAGTAAGGTTTACATAAAGGACTGATCCGGGTTGCAGCGGTAGCTAGCAACCTAGTAAGAGATATAAAAACCCATAACTCCTAAAAAAGGAGTCAGATCAAAACAAAATGTACACCATTAGAATTGCCTTGTCCGAAACCCCTACAAAGGAAACTTACCGCCCTTTGGCTTGAATAACAAAGAAAATATATTGGCTTGAAAATCAAGAAAAGCTGCAGCTACTGCAACATTCTGCCTAAACGGGATATTTTTACAGTAAAGAACGATCTCTCTCCCATACTAACTGATATATGGTGGTTCCAGGTGTAGTTACATAAAGGACGAATATAGCTCATCATAAATGGTGTTTGTCAATTATCCGGGTTGCAGCGGTAGCTAGCAGCCTAGTCTGGGTTGCAGCGGTAGTTAGCAACCTAGTAAGAGACAATCACGTCCAATTTTACGAAATATAAAAACTCATAGTTCCTAAAAAGGAGTCAGATCAAAACAAAAAGTACGCCATTAGAACCACCTTGGCAGAAAACCCTCTATAGGAAACTTTCAGCCCCTTGGCTTGAACAGCAAGGGAAATATATTGGCTTGAAAATCTAGAAAATTACATTAAAATACGATCATTGGAATAACATACCACTGCATACATTGGACTTAGATTGCTACTTGATTGCTTGAGGATCGTCTCTTACTATTTCAAAGAAGAAAAAGCCGTAGGCTTTTTCCTGTTTGTAATGATCTAGCATAAAAAGAAACCCAAGTTGTAACTGACGTCATCCTGGTTGTTATAGTAAAGAATTATAATAAAGATTCATTAAAAGACGATCATTGGAATAATCTGGGTTGCAGCGGTAACTAGCACCCTAGTAAGAGACGATCACTTCAAATGTCAAGTCTGGATCCATCCGGAGAAACATCAAATACAGCGATAATGTAGAGTATTGTCCGGGTTGCAGCGGTAGCTAGCAACCTAGTAAGAGACGATCACGTCCAATGTTAAGAAATATAACCCGGGCCTTCTAGATAAAAGCCAGCTATCCTATCCGCTACACCATATGGAACTATAAAACAGCATGATTTAAGAACTATATGCATATTATTATTTCATCGTACCATTTTTCCGGGTTGCAGCGGTAGCTAGCAACCTAGTAAGAGACGATCACTTCCAATGTTAAGAAATGTAAAAACCCATAGGTCCTAAAAATAAAGTCAGATCAAATTCAAAAGTACACCATTAGAACCACCTTGTCCGAAACCCCTTGAAAGGAAACTTACCGCCCTTTGGCTTGAACAGCAAGGGAAATATATTGGCTTGAAAATCAAGAAAAGTGGCAGCTACTACAAAATTCAGCCTAAACGAGATATTTTTTTATACTCCGGGTTGCAGCGGTAGCTAGCAACCTAGTAAGAGACGATCACGTCCAATGTTAAGAAATATAAAAACCCATAGTTCCTAACAGAGGAGTCAGATCAAAACAAAAAGTACACCATTAGAACCGCCTTGTCCGAAACCCCCGTATAGGAAACTTTCTGTCCCTTGGCTTGATAAGCAAGGGAAATATATTGGCTTGAAAATCAAGAAAAGTGGCAGCTACTACAACATTCTGCGTAAACGGGATATTTTTTTCTTTTTTTTTCTTTTGTATCCAGAGATAGCTTGGCACTGGAACGTCGTAGAGGGTTGTTCAATAGCTCATTTTAAAGGAAATTAATTGGGTTAAAAATCTATAGTAACTAAAATAAATTATTTCTAAAAGAGAATAAATTTTTCCACCAAAACTGCATTTTTGATGTCTTTTCACACTGCAGTCTTTCAAACATAATCGTATACCAGCAGTAAGATTTGAACCCACGCCTCCGAAGAGACTGGTGGCTAACACCAGTGTCTTGGACCACTCGGCCAGGCTGCTTCTCATAATTTGGGTTGCAGCAGTAGCTAGCAACCTAGTAAGAGACGATCAGTCCCATGCTAAGATATATAAAACCCAAAACTCCTAAAATAGAATAAGATCAAAATAAAAGTACATCATTAAAACTACCTTGTCTGAAACCCTACTAGATAAATTAGAGCTATGACGTGAATAGAAATACAGGAAATTATATTGTTGTTTATAATTCTAATGGTGGCAGTTACTACAACATTCTGCCTAAACGGGATATTTTTTTCTTTCTTGTTATCCAGAGATAGCTTTGCACTGGAACATCGTAGAAAGTTATTCATCCGGGTTGCAGCGGTAGCTAGCAACCTAGTAAGAGACGATCACCTCGAATATAAAGAAATATAAAACCCCCCAACTCCTAAAAAAAGAGTCAGATCAAAACAAAAAGTACACCATTAGAACTGCCTTGTCCGAAACCTCTATAAAGAAAACTTACCGCCCTTTGGCTTGAATAACAAAGAAAATATATTGACTTGAAAATCAAGCAAATTGACTTTTACCACGTTATTCTCCACAAACGGGATATTTTTTTCTTTCCGCTTGATTTTTCTTCTCAGCTAGCTGGGCACTGGAAAATCATAGAGAGCTGTATAATAGCTCATTTTAAAGGAAATTGCAACATCTAGTGCTTTTTGTAATTAAAAATAAAATACTTTTTAAAGTAGAATCAATTTTTTCAAAAAAATTGCATTTTTGATGTTTGTTCATGCTGCAGTCTTTTCAAAGATATTTGAATTTTAAAGCAATCAAACAGTTCATGGTAATGAACTCTATAGTAATAATAGCTACTTGTCTCAATAGTAACCGAAATTCCTGGAACCAAAATTTAATTTTTTGGCTTAATCACTAATATTATTATGTAAACTGCAAAAATATCTATGATGCCTAATCAGTCATAGTAATTTCTTAATTTAAACAACAAAATACATGAAAATTTTATAATTAGTTTTACTTTTTGTCTCCTGGAAGAAATTTTTTTTTCATCTCAGTTCAAAGTTATTATTGTATCCTGGAACCAAACTTTTTTTGGTTTGTAACCCGTAAAGTACGTATCTCCATATTATTGTTTTATAATTGCAATTATTTTATTTTTTAGTCCAGAATCGCTAAACTTATTATGTAAACTGCAAAAATATTTGTGGTGTCTAACCAATAATACTAATTTTGTAATTCAAACAAGATAAATACCTGAAAATTTCAAAATTAGTTTTTTTATGCTAGGTTTTAGATACTCGACACGGGGTATTGTGTACTTAATAATTTTAAACCTTGAAAAAATATGGTCTCGCTTGAAAGGAAAAAAAGAAAGAATAACAAAAAAAACTATCAAAATAGAGCAATCCAAATTTCTACTAATAGAAAACTTTACTACACAAAATTATAATAAAGAACGAACTTTAGCCTATACTAACTGAAAAGCTTATGATTAATATTATCAAGGTTGCAGCGGTAGCTAGCAACCTAGTAAGCGACGATCAAGTCCAATGTTAAGAATTCGGTTTGCAGCGGTAGCTAGCTACCTAGTAAGAGACGATCAAGCTCCATAGTAAAAACTAAATTAACCCATAACTCATAAAAAAAAGATTAAGATAAAAAAAAGAAGTATACTAGTAGAATCGCCTTGTTCAAAAACCTCTATGTAGCAAACTTACCGGCCCTTGGCTGACGATCACGTCCAATGTTTAACGTTAAAAGACTATCATTGGATTATAATCCAGGTTGCAGCGGTAGCTAGCAACCTAGTAAGCGACGATCAAGTCCAATGTTAAGAATTCGGTTTGCAGCAGTAGCTAGCTACCTAGTAAGAGACGATCAAGCTCACAATAAAGAACGACACCTTGCTCATGTTAACTGAAACATAACTAGGGATTATGTAATTTCCAGCAATATCATGGCTGTAGAGATGGCTGAAACCTAGTTACAATAAATGACGATCATTGGAATAACAAACAATTGCATACATTGGAAATAGCTAGCTACTTGATTGTTTGAGACTCGTCTCTTACTATTTCAAAAAAGAAAAAGCCATAGGCTTTTTCCTGTGTGTAATCAGTTTATCATCATAGTCAGCGCGCCTATGATACTAAAACACGTAACTAAAACTAAAAGATTATAATTTTAGACTCAAACTAGTAATTTGTTTGCTTAGGTATAAAATACTGTGATCAGGGAGATTCAAACCCATACCTCCGATGTGGCGGGTTGCTAACACCATTCCGGGTTGGAGCGGTAGCTAGCAACCTAGTAAGAGACGTTACACAAAAGACCGATAAGGCTCATCCGGGTTGCAGTGGTAGCTAGCAACCTAGTAAGAGACGATCACGTCCAATGTTAAGAAAAATAAAAACCCATAGTTCCTAACAAAGGAGTCAGATAAAAACAAAAAGTACACCATTAGAACCGCCTTGTCCGAAACCCCTGTATAGGAAACTTTCTGTCCCTTGGCTTGAAAGCAAGGGAAATATATTGGCTTGAAAATCAAGAAAAGTGGCAGCTACTACAAAATTCTGCCTAAACGGGATATGTTTTTTTTCTTTTTTCTTTCTTTTCCACAGATAGCTTGGCACTGGAACATCGTAGAGGGTTGTTCAATAGCTCATTTTAAAGGAAATTAATTGGGTTAAAAATCTATAGTAACTAAAATAAATTATTTCTAAGAAAGAATAAATTTTTCCACCAAAAACTGCATTTTTGATGTCTTTTCACGCTGCAGTTTTTCAAACATAATCGTATACCAGCGGTAAGATTAGAGACCACGCCTCCGAAGAGACTGGTGGCTAACACCTGTGCCTTGGACCACTCGGCCAGGCTGCCTCTCATAATTTTGGTTGCAGCAGTAGCTAGCAAAATAGTAAGAGACGATCAGTCCAATGCTAAGAAATATAAAAACCCAAAACTCCTAAAAATAGAGTAAGATCAAAACAAAAGTACATCATTAGAACTACCTTGTCTGAAACCCTACTAGATAATTATCCGGTTTACAGTGGTAGCTGGCAACCTAGTAAGAGACGATCACGTCCAATGTTAAGAAATATAAAAACCCATAGTTTCTAACAAAGGAGTCAGATC
This sequence comes from Artemia sp. Qi Xiang Cuo, assembly GCF_049724085.1. Lineage (NCBI taxonomy): Eukaryota > Metazoa > Arthropoda > Branchiopoda > Anostraca > Artemiidae > Artemia > Artemia sp. Qi Xiang Cuo. The sequence goes on from NC_142805.1 coordinate 67,361,625, forward strand.
ATCATCAAAACAAAAAGTACACCATTAGAACCGCCTTGTCCGAAACCCCTGTACAGGATTTATAATGAAGAACGAACTCTTTCCTATACTAAATAAGCCACTATTTTTATCAAGGTTATATGACTTTTAGGGGTTGCTTCCCCCTTTTTTCGGTGATGGTATAATAATATAATAAAGAACGACCTCTTGCCTATACTAAATTTATAGACCACTGAACTATAGTATAGGTTAGTAAGGTTTACATAAAGGACTGATCCGGGTTGCAGCGGTAGCTAGCAACCTAGTAAGAGATATAAAAACCCATAATTCCTAAAAAATGAGTCAGATCAAAATAAAATGTACACCATTAGAATTGCTTTGTCCGAAACCCCTACAAAGGAAACTTACCGCCCTTTGGCTTGAATAAAAAAGAAAATATATTGGCTTGAAAATGAAGAAAAGTGGCAGCTACTACAACATTCTGCCTAAACGGGATATTTTTATTACAGTAAAGAACGATCTCTCTCGCATACTAACTGATTTATGGTGGTTCCAGGTGTAGTTACATAAAGAACGAATATAGCTCATCATAAATGGTGTTTGTCAATTATCCGGGTTGCAGCGGTAGCTAGCCAGCCTAGTCTGGGTTGCAGCGGTAGTTAGCAACCTAGTAAGAGACGATCACGTCCAATGTTACGAAATATAAAAACTCATAGTTCCTAAAAAAAGGAGTCAGATCAAAACAAAAAGTACGCCATTAGAACCACCTTGTCTGAAACCCCTGTATAGGAAACTTTCAGTCCCTCGGCTTGGACAGCAAGGGAAATATATTGGCTTGAAAATCTAGAATATTACATTAAAATACGATCATTGGAATAACATACCACTGCATACATTGGACTTAGATTGCTACTTGATTACTTGAGGATCGTAACTTACTATTTCAAAGAAGAAAAAGCTGTAGGCTTTTTCCTGTTTGTAATGATATAGCATAAAAAGAAACCCAAGTTGTAACTGACGTCATCCTGGTTGTTATAGTAAAGAATTATAATAAAGATTCATTAAAAGACGATCATTGGAGTAATCTGGATTGCAGCGGTAGCTAGCACCCTAGTAAGAGACGATCACTTCAAATGTCAAGTCTGGATCCATCCGCAGAGACATCAAATACAGAGATAATGAAGAGTATTGTTCTGGGTTGCAGTGGTAGCTAGCAACCTAGTAAGAGACGATCACGTCCAATGTTAAAAAATATAAAACCCCCCAACTCCTAAAAAAGGAGTCAGATCAAAAGAAAAAGTACACCATTAGAACCTCCTTATCCGAATCCTCTATAAAGGAAACTTACCGCCCTTTGGCTTGAATAACAAAGAAAATATATTGGCTTGAAAATCAAGAAAATTGACTTTTACCACGTTATTCTCCACAAACGGGATTTTTTTTCTTTCCGCTTGATTTTTCTCCTCAGCTAACTGGGCACTGGAAAATCATAGAGAGCTGTATAATAGCTCATTTTAAAGGAAATCGCAACAACTAGTGCCTTTTGTAATTAAAAATAAAATACTTTTTAAAGTAGAATCAATTTTGTCAAAAAAATAGCATTTTGATGTATTTTCATACTGCAGTCTTTTCAAAGATATTTGAATTTTGAAGCAATCAAACAGTTCATGGTAATGAACTCTATAGTAATAATAGCTACTTGTCTCAATAGTAACCGAAACTCCTGGAACCAAAATTTTCTTTTTTGGCTTAATCGCTAAAATTATTATGTAAACTGCAAAAATATTTATGATGCCTAATCAGTAATAGTAAGTTCTTAATTTAAACAACAAAAATACATGAAAATTTTATAATTAGTTTTACTTTTTGTCTCCTGGAAGAAAAAGTTTTTTCATCTCAGTTCAAAGTTATTATTGTATCCTGGAACCAAACTTTTTTTGGTTTGTAACCCGTAAAGTACGTATCTCCATATTATTGTCTTATAATTGCAATTATTTTAGTTTTCAGTCCAGAATCGCTAAACTTATAATGTAAACTGCAAAAATATTTATGGTGTCTAACCAATAATACTAATTTTGTAATTCAAACAAGATAAATACCTGAAAATTTTGAAATTAGTTTTGTTTTATGCTAGGTTTTAGATACTCGATCCGGGTTGCAGCGGTAGCTAACAACCTAGTAAGAGACGATCACGTCCAATGTTAAGAAATATAAAAACCCATAGTTCCTAACAGAAGAGTCAGATAAAAACAAAAAGTACACCATTAGAACCGCCTTGTCCGAAACCCCTGTATAGGAAACTTTCTGTCCCTTGGCTTGAACAGCAAGGGGAATATATTGGGTTGAAAATCAAGAAAAGTGGCAGCTACTACAATATTCTGCCTAAACGGGATATTTTTTCTTTCTTTTTTTCTTTTTTTCTTTTTTTCTTTCTTTTCCACCGATAGCTTGGCACTGGAGCAACGTAGGGAGTTTTTCAATGACTCATTTTAAAGGAAATTAATTGGGTTAAAAATCTATAGTAACTAAAATAAATTATTTTTAAAAGAGACTAAATTTTTCCACCAAAAACTGCATTTTTGATGTCTTTTCACACTGCAGTATTTCAACCATTCGTATACCAGCGGTAAGATTTGAACCCACGCCTCCGAAGAGACTGGTGGCTAACACCAGTGTCTTGGACCACTCGGCCAGGCTGCCTCTCATAAATAATATATACGTGAATCTGGGTTGCAGCAGTAGCTAGCAACCAAGTAAGAGACGATCAGTCCAATGCTAAGAAATATAAAAACCCAAAACTCCTAAAAATAGAGTCAGATCAAAACATAAGAACATCATTAGAATTACCTTGTCTGGAACCCTACTAGATAAATAATGAATGTCGTCATAGCTTTATATTAGAGCTATGACGTGAATAGAAAAACACGATATTATGTTGTGGTATCTGAGGACGTCATGAAATAATATCATTGCGCAATGACGTCATCATGAAATAAAATCATTACGCCGTGACGTCATAATTACTATATAAGAAGTGTCAGAGCTGTAAATGTTCTCATTCATAATTACATAATGGTTAGATCAAAACAAGCTGCACGCAAGTTAAAAAAAAAAGTACTACACAAACAACAGAGATAGTATCTTGAAAAGAGAAAAGCAAAGGTATTCAACCGACCAGGGGTATCGAAAAGTAAAAATTGAAAGAGCAAAACAAAACAGCAAGATGTGTTATCAAAATGATGAAGATTATAGATATGCAAAAATTGAGACAGCCAAACAAAAGATCAAGGAACGGTATAATGATGATGAATATTACAGAGAAGCAAGAATTGAGCAGGCTAGACAAAAGATCAAGGAACGGTATGATAATGATAAAGATTACAGAGAAGCAAGAATTGAGCAGCCTAGACAAAAGATCAAGGAGCGTTATCACAATGATAAACTTTATAGAGAAGCAACAATTGAGCAGGCTAGACAAAAGAGCGAGGAACGGTATGATAATGATGAAGATTACCGAAACAAACATAAGAAAAAAGTTGCTACCAGAATAATGGGTAGATACTGTAGTGACAAAAGCTATAATGAAAAAATTAAATTTTCTGCGAGGTTGTACCGAAGAACGCATAAGGACAAAGGGAAAAATTACATTCAGAAATACAAGAAGATGGCAAAATCGCAGGCTGATATTCGTAAATTGAGAAACATTTTACGCATGTTTTACCAGGATCGCGAAAAGTATTCAAAATTACAGATTAAAATTCTCTTTGAAAGAGCGGTTGCTGTTGAAAAGTCGTCTAGAAATGCTTTGGCAAAGCCTCATAGTAATATCCAAAAGAAATGTTGTCAGTTTAATGAAAAGCTACCAAGGTATGGATTGGCAACTGCGGAACAGTTTATAGATGCAATGGAAAATGTTAGACAACACAGTGAATATACGGAGGCGTACTTCTTTGAAAATTCGTATATTAATTTTGGAAGGAGCAATTGCAGTTTATGTAGCAGCAATAAAAATATATATACAAGCATACCTATCAACAGCAAAGGAAAAGCAATGTTTTTCAATTATGGCGAAAACGAGCCTGTTAGGGTTATTAGTATATGCGTTTGTAAGACTAATGATTTAGAACAAATTCCTGGAACACCGACTCAAGAAAAAAGCATTTCTAACTGTGTTTTAAACAGTTCTTTTAGTTCTACTGAATATTTGGCAAAAAATTCTCTGTGTAGTAGAACAAACTGTCCTGAAATGTACGAGACAACTATTGAAAAATGCTCTAAATCTAGATCTGACAAGGAAATTATGATGGCTGAAGTCACCTATAACAATCTGAGTAAACATTCAAAACCAAAAATTGGGCAGCAGGTTACTTGGCAATGTCACCCTGACATCTGCAAGCTCTATCCGACGGATATTGAATAATGTCAAATTCTTTTTGATATCCTTGAAAATAATATAGCATTAAAATATTCAACTGACAAAGTGGTTAATTTCTACCTTGGCGGCTTGGATTACTGTGAATTCAATTACAGGGACACAAGAAAGCAAGGGCATTCGTTATACTGTAGCCCAAATGAGGGATGTCAGAGGTATTTGCGTTCTCTAAGGGCACTAGCTGCACATTTTCCTGTTTTGAGCTGTTTCATTAATAGCGTATATAAGGCAGTATCAAAATGTAAGATTATACAACATATTAATCTACTAAAAGTCGAGGGCTCGTACAGGGAACTAAGTCATTATAGGGAACAAATGTCAAGTAGACTCTTTCGTAATAATAGTCAAGACTTCATCTACGGTGATAGCAATATTAGAGTTTCTGTGGATGAAAATACAATAATAAAATTATTTGGTGAGAGCCTTGATAAGGTAGCTAACATCAGGGATGTATTCCCCACAATGTATTGTGACAGTTGCGAGCAGATAAAGACAATACCAATTGAAGAGTCTAAGACCCCTTTCAAATAAGAAAGGTTTTGATGTAATGATGGCCACGATTTTAGAACACCTACAACAGGACATACCCAAAGATGACAGAGAATAGCTAATTTATTGTACAGGTTGGAAAGAGGATGTCATAGATTTATTCTCTGTCTGTGATTACTGAGCTGGGAAAATGTTGAAAAGTAAGGAGACTGCCCGATCAGTATTAAATAACCTACATATAGACTGTACACCGGAATATATAAAGTATTTAAATAATTTTGAAATGGCAATGATTCGGTTTGTAATGCCTTGTCTTACGATCGTCAAATTAGGGCAGGTAACTGCATTGAAGAGACCTAGAACAGAACTTGTTGACGCTCTTAAGGGGAGAATAGTATATTTACCTGTTAAACTGCAAGCAAATGCAGATATTCAGCCTGAAAAACTTCTTAACATTGATAGTTTTGTAGTCATTGTCAATGGTCAGCCTACTTACAACAAGAATGTTTGGACTGCACTAATCCGGGTTGCAGCAGTAGCTAGCAACCTAGTAAGAGACGATCACGTCCAATGTTAAGAAATATAAAAACCCATAGTTCCTAACAGAGGAGTCAGATCAAAACAAAAAGTACACAATTAGAACCGCCTTGTCTTAAACCCCTGTATAGGAAACTTTCTGTCCCTTGGCTTGAACAGCAAGGGGAATATATTGGCTTGAAAATCAAGAAAAGTGGGCAGTTACTACGACATTCTGCCTAAACGGGAAATTTTTTTCTTTTTTTCTTTTTTTCTTTTTTTCTTTCTTTTTCACAGATAGCTTGGCGCTGGAACATCGCAGAGTTGTTCAATGGCTCATTTTAAAGGAAATTAATTGGGTTAAAAATCTATAGTAACTAAAATAAATTATTTCTAAAAGAGAATAAATTTTTCCACCTAAAACTGCATTTTTGATGTCTTTTCACCCTGCAGTATTTCAAACATTATACCAGCGGTAAGATTTGAACCCACACCTCCGAAGAGACTGGTGGCTAACACCAGCGTCTTGGACCACTCGGCCAGGCTGCCTCTCATAAATAATATATATGTGAATCTGGGTTGCAGCAGTAGCTAGCAACCAAGTAAGAGACGATCAGTCCAATGCTAAGAAATATAAAAACCCAAAACTCCTAAAAATAGAGTCAGATCAAAACAAAAGTACATCATTAGAATTACCTTGTCTGATACCCTACTAGATAAATAATGAATTTCGTCATAGCTTTATATTAGAGCTATGACGTGAATAGAAAAACACGATATTATGTTGTGGTTTCTGAAGACGTCATGAAATAATATCATTGCGCCATGACGTCATCATGAAATAAAATCATTGCGCCGTGACGTCATAATTACTATATAAGAAGCGTCAGAACTGCAAATGTTCTCATTCATAATTACATTATGGTTAGATCAAAGCAAGCTGCACACAAGTTAAAAAAACAGTACTACACAAACAACAGAGATAGTATCTTAGGTATTCAATGGTATTCAACCGACCAGGCGTATCGATAAGTAAAAATTGAGAAAGCAAAACAAAACAGCAAGATGGTTATCACAATGATGAAGATTATAGATATGCAAAAATTTAGACAGCCAAACAAAAAATCAAGGAACGGTATGGTAATGATGAAGATTACAGAGAAGCAACAATTGAGCAGGCTAGACAAAAGAGCAAGGAACGGTACGATAATGATGAATATTACAGAGAAGCAAGAATTGAGCAGGCTAGACAAAAGATCAAGGAGCGTTATCACAATGATAAACTTTATAGAGAAGCAACAATTGAGCAGGCTAGACAAAAGAGCAAGGAACGGTATGATAATGATGAATATTACAGAGAAGCAAGAATTGAGCAGGCTAGACAAAAGATCAAGGAGCGTTATCACAATGATAAACTTTATAGAGAAGAAACAATTGAGCAGGCTAGACAAAAGAGCAAAGAACGGTATGACAATGATGAAGATTACCGAAACAAACATAAAAAAAAAATGCTACCAGAATAATGGGTAGATACTGGGGTGACAATAGCTATAATGAAAAAATTAAATTCTCTGCGAGGTTGTACCGAAGTTTACAGTAAAGAACGATCGTTCATGCATAGTAACTGATATATGGTGGTTCCAGGGGTACTTACTTGTGGTTCGTCTCTTACTATTTCAAAGAAGAAAAAGCCGTAGGCTTTTTCCTGTTTGAAATGATATAACATAAAACGAATTCCAAGTTGTAACTGACGTCATCCTGGTTGTTATAGCAAAGAACGAACTCTTGCCCTTAGTTACCTACTATGTCATGTCAAATTAGCTAATTAATTTCATCTAATTTTGTTTAAAAATAATTTCCACACCGGGATTCAAATTATAATATAGAACGACCTCTTGCCTATACTATATTTTATACGCCACTTAATTATAGTATAGGTTAGTAATTCAACAGATAGCTAGGCGCTAGAATATCATAGAGAGTTATTCAATGGCTCATTTTAATCCGGGTTGCAGCGGTAGCTAGCAATCCTGTAAGAGACGATCACGTTCTATGTTGAGAAATATAAAAACCAATAGTTCCTAACAAAGGAGTCAGATCAAAACAAAAAGTACACCATTAGAACTGCCTTGTCCGGAACCCCTGTATAGTAAACTTTTTGTCTCTTGGCTTGAACAGCAAGGGAAATATATTGGCTTGAAAATCAAGAAAAGTGGCAGCTACTACAACATTCTGCCTAAACGGGATATTTTTTTTCTTTTGTATCCAGAGATAACTTGGCACAGAAACATCGTAGATAGTTGTTCAATGGCTCATTTAAAAAAAAATTTATTGGGTTATAAATCTATAGTAACTAAAATAAATTATTTCTAAAAGAGAATAAATTTTTCCACCAAAAACTGTATTTTTGATGTCTTTTCACACTGCAGTCTTTCAAACATAATCGTATAGCAGCAGTAAGATTTGAACCCACGCCTCCGAAGAGACTGGTGGCTAACACCAGTGCCTTGGACCACTCGGCCAGGCTGCCTCTCATAATTTGGTTTGCAGCAGTAGCTAGCAACCTAGTAAGAGACTATCAGTCCAATGTTAAGAAAAATAAAAACCCAAAACTCCTAAAAATAGAGTCAGATCAAAACAAAAGTACATTATTAGAACCACCTTCTCTGAAACCCTACTAAATAAATAATGAATGTCGTCATAGTTTTATATTTACAGTACAGACCGATCTGTAGCCCGTAGTAACTGAAGATCCGGGTTGCACCGTATTATAATAGAAAAGCTAGTAACCTAGTCTGGGTTGCAGCGGTAGCTAGCAACCTAGTAAGAAACGATCACGTACAATGTTACGAAATATAAAAACTCAGAGCTCCTAAAAAAGGAGTCAGATCAAAACAAAAAGTACACCATTAGAGCCGCCTTGTCCGGAACCTCTGTATAGAAAACTTTCAGTCCCTGGGCTTGAACAGAAAGGGAAATATATTGGCTTGAAAATCAATAAATCCGGGTTGCAGCGGTAGCTAGCAACCTGGTAAGAGACGATCACGTCCGATTTTAAGAAATATAAAAACCCATAGTTCCTAACAGAGGAGTCAGATCAAAACAAAAAGTACACCATAAGAACCGCCTTGTCCGAAACCCCTGTATAGGAAACTTTCTGTCCCTTGGCTTGAACAGCAAGGGAAATATATTGGCTTGAAAATCAAGAAAAGTGGCAGCTACTACAACATTCTGCCTAAACGGGATAATTTTTTCTTTTTTTTTCTTTTGTATCCAGAGATAGCTTGGCACTGGAACATCGTAGAGAGTTGTTCAATGGCTCATTTTAAAGGAAATTAACTGGGTTAAAAATCTATAGTAACCAAAATAAATCATTTCTAAAACAGAATAAATTTTTGCACCAAAAACTGCATTTTTGATGTCTTTTCACACTGCAGTCTTTCAAACATAATCGTATACCAGCGGTAAGATTTGAACCCCCGCCTCCAAAGAGACTAGTGGCTAACACCAGTGCCTTAGACCACTCGGCCAGCCTGCCTCTCATAATTAGGGTTGCAGCAGTAGCTAGCAACCTAGCAAGAGACGATCAGTCCAATGCTAAGAAATATAAAAACCCAAAACTCCTAAAAACACAGTCAGATCAAAACAAAAGTACATCATTAGAACTACCTTGTCTGAAACCCTACTAGATAAATTAGAGCTATGACGTAAATAGAAATACACGAAATTATATTGTCGTTTCTGAAAACGTCATGAAATAATATCATTGCGCCATGACGTCATAAAATAAAATCATTACGCCGTGACGTCATAATTACTTTATAAAAAGCTTCAGAACAGTAAATGTTCTCATTCTTAATTAGATAATGGTTAGATCAAAGCACGCTATACGCAAGTTAAAAAAACAGTACTACACAAACAACAGAGATAGAATCTCGAAAAGAAAAAAGCAAAGGTATTCAACCGACCAGGCATATCGAGAAGTAATAATTGAGAGAGCGAAACAAAACAGCAAGATTTGTTATCAAAATGATGAAGATTATAGACATGCAAAAATTGAGACAGCCAAACAAAAGATCAAGGAACGGTATGGTAACAATGATGATTACAGAGAAGCAAGAATTGAGCAGGCTAGACAAACGATCAAGGAGCGTTATCACAATGAAAAACTTTATAGAGAAGAAACAATTGAGACAGCCAAACAAAAGAGCAAGGAAAGGCATGATAACGATATAGATTACCGAAACAAACATAAGAAAAAAGTTGCTACCAGAATAATGGGTAGATACTTGAGTGACAAAAGCTATAATGAAAAAATTAAATTCTCTGCGAGGTTGTACCGAAGAACGCATAAGAACAAAGGGAAAAATTACATTCAGAAATACAAGAAGATGGCAAAAATGCAGGCTGATCTTCGTAAATTGAGAAACATTTTACGCATTTTTTACCAGGATTACGAAAAGTATTCAAAATTACAGATTAAAATTCTCTTTGAAAGAGCGGATGCTGTTTAAAAGTCATCTAGAAATGCTTTGGCAAAGCTTCATAGTAATATCCAAAAGAAATGTTGTCAATTTAATGAAAAGCTTCCAAGGTATGGACTGGCAACTGCGGAACAGTTTATAGATGCAGTGTAAAATGTTCGACAACACAGCGAATATACAGAGGCGTACTTCTAAGAAAACTCGTATATTAATTTTGGAAGGAGTAATTGCAGTTTGTGCAGCAGCAATAAAAATATATATACAAGTATACCTATCAACAGCGAAGGAAAAGCAATGTTTTTCAATTATGGCGAAAACGAGCCTGTTAGGGTTATTAGTATATGTGTTTGTAAGAATAATGATTTAGAACAAATGCCTGGAACACCGACTCAAGAAAAAAGCATTTCTAACTGTGTTTTAAACAGTTCTTTTAGTTCTACTGAATATTTTGCAAAAAATTCTCTGTGTAGTAGAACAAACTGTCCTGAAAAGTACGAGACAACTATTGAAAAATGCTCTGAATCTAGATCTGACAAGGAAATTATGATGGCTGAAGTCACCTATAACAATCTGAGTAAACATTCAAAACCAAAAATTGGGCAGCAGGCTACTTGGCAATGTCACCCTGATATCTGCAAGCTCTATCCGATGGATAATGAATTATGTCAAATTCTTTCTGATATCCTTGAAAATAATATAGCATTAAAATTTTCAACTGACAAAGTGGTTAATTTCTATCTTGGCGGCTTGGATTATTGTGAAATCAATTACAGGGAAACAAGAAAGCATGGGCATTCGTTATACTGTAGCCCAAATGAGGGATGTCAGAGCTATTTGCGTTCTCTAAGGGCACTAGCTCCATATTTTCCTGTCTTGAACTGTTTCATTAATAACGTATATAAGGCAGTATCAAAATTTGAGATTATACAACATATTAATCTACTAAAAGTCGAGGGCTCGTACAAGGAACTAAGTCATTATATAGAAGAAGTGTCAAGTAGACTCTGTCGTAATAATAGTCAAGACTTCATCTACGGTGATAGCAATATTAGAGTTTCAGTGCATGAAAATACAATAGTAAATTTATTTGGTGAGAGCCTTGATAAGGTAGCTAACATCAGGGATGTATACCCCACAATGCCTTGTGACCGTTGCGAGCAGATAAAGACAAAATACCAATTGAAGAGTCTAAGATCCCTTTCAAATAAGAAATGTTTTGATGTATTGATGGCCACAATTTTAGAGCACCTACAACAGGACATACCCAAAGATGACAGAGAACAGCTAATTCATTGTACAGGTTGGAAAGAGGATGTCATAGATTTATTCTCTGTCTGTGATTACTGAGCTGGGAAAATGTTGAAAAGTCAGGAGCATGTCCGATCAGTATTAAATAACCTTCATATAGACTCTACACCGGAATGTATAAAGTGTTTAAATAATTTTGAATTGGCAATGATTCGATTTGTAATGCCTTGTCTTACGATCGTCAGATTAGGGCAGGTAACTGCATTGAAGAGACCTAGAACAGAACTTGTTGACGCTCTTAAGGGGAGAATAGTATATCTACCTGTTGATGTGCAAGCAAATGCAGATATTCAGCCTGAAAAACTTCTTAACATTGATAGTTTCGTAGTCATTGTCAATGGTCAGCCTACTTACAACAAGAATGTTTGGACTGCACTAATAGATCTGAGAAAAGTCCATGAAGCACTTTTGTGGTTAAGAGAGAATAACCGTCTCTATAAAACAATACGTGCATACACCCTAGAATATTTAAATAAAATACTTGAAGCACGTCTTGCTGAAAAAGTGGTTGGTGTTGATAATTTATTTGAAATACCGGAAGCTGCAATCCTTCAAAAACTGACAGAAAGTGCAAAATTTACATTGGTTGAACATTTTTCTGTCCAGCCTCTCAATTCAGCGGTTCCAAAAGACTTCATTGAAGATTTTAAGCAGATGAAAGATCTTGGTACTGACCAATATCAAATCAAGAAACTAAAAGGTGAGAGCGAAGACTTATTTCAGGAAGAACTTGATCTAAAAGTGTTTCCAAATCTTTTCCCGAAAGGCAAATATGGCTTGCGTGACAAGAAAAGACCATTTCGGATTAGGAATGCAGAATATTTTAAATCAAGGCTTCTTAGCAGACAAACTAAGTTTTGTCTTGAAAAACAGTTTCTTTTTCACAGCTTCCAATTGCAAGAATTCTCTTACATGTGTAATAGCGTCGGTCATATGTTGCAGACTGTGAAACCAAATCAAAATGCTCGTCAATTTATAGACAGGCTTCATTCCCGTGATGGAGAGATGGAAGCGACTTTGTTTTCCGTTCAATCAAAAATCAGAGGATCTCAGCAGTATTTTCAATATCTTTCCTATAAAGTAAAGTCAATGATTGAGCAATTGGGTCCACCTACTTTGTTTCTGGCAGTTTCATGTGCTGAGTGGTACTCTCCTGAATTTATTTACTATTTACGGACTGTCAATAAGAACTTACCTGGTGTGGCAAAAATGACCCCAGCAGAGTTGACTTGTCTAGATCCACTTGCAGTTTTCAAGCACTTTGACAAAAAATGGACACCTATATTTAATGAACTAATTTGTTCAAAGACAAATCCTTTGTTTGGTAAAATTAAGGATCATTTCTGGCGTATCGAGTATCAGAAACGAGGTGCGCCTTATGTACATTGCGTATTGTGGATTGAAGATTCTCCTATTATTGGGAAATCAACAGCATCTGAAGTGATTCAGTATATCAATAGTATTATAACTTGTGAAATAACAAATAGTCCAACTCTTCACAAACTGGTCAAAGACCATCAAGTGCACCACTGTAATAAATACTGTCAAAGAAAATATAAGAGAAAAAGAGGAAGATGGGTTACGTATTGTAAGTTTGGCTTTTCTAGATCTAGATCCAACATCTTGCGTCACGTTACTAATTATTTCATATATGGTAGGCTAACGATTGCTTAAGAAATCAAATATCTTGGAAAATATGAAAATACATCTCAAATGCAGTTGTTTTGTAAAATATAATAAAGATCAAACTCTTCCCTATACTAACTTGCATACGCAACTTCACTATAGTTGAGATTACAGTATTTATATCCGGGTTGCAGCGGTAGCTAGCAACCTAGTAAGAGACGATCACGTCCAATGTTAAGAAATTTACATTAAAAGACGATCACTGAAATAACAAACCATTCCATACATTGGACTTAGTTAGCTACTTGATTGTTTGAGTTTCGTCTCTTACTATTTAAAAGAAGAAAAAGCCGTAGGCTTTTTCCTGTTTGTATTTATAGTTAAAAAACGAACTCAAGTCCAAAGAAACTGAACACTGTGGTTCATTCATATTATCTTCATTATTTAAGCTAGAATGTAAATAAACAAGTTTTTTTTTTAATTTTAAATTGAAAAGATAGTGCTTTTAATTCAACATATTAAAAGTTCTCCCCGACGGGGAATCAAACCCCCTTCTCCCAGGTAACAAGTGGGCATACTTACCATTAGACTATCGAAGACTTATAAAATAAAAGTTACATATAAGATATGATAATTATAATAAAGAACGATTTTATTCCTATATTAAATAAACCTATACTAATTAATGATATAGTAATGATATGATTCTATTGATAGCCGAATGAAAAATTAAAGAAAATGATCCCGGTTGGCTTGAACCACCATCCTTTCGGTTAAAGGCCGATCGTGCTTGCCACTTGAACTATGACGTCATTAATAAAAGTTTAAAAATTAACAATATGTTGCACATGATAATTTTATCAATTGTCTTTTCATATTGCAGTCTTCTCAAAGATATTTGATTTATTAAACAATTTTGCCAAAAAATACCAAATTCCACATATTTGTAGACAGGAGCTCGAAACCTCTACAGTAAGGTTTTCTGATATTATATAAATTACAATAAAGAACGACCTCTTGCCTATACTAATCTGGGTTGCAGCGGTAGCTAGCAACCTAGTAAGAGACGATCACGTCCAATGTTAAGAAATATAAAAACCCATAGTTCCTAACAGAGGAGTCAGATCAAAACAAAAAGTACACCATTAGAACCGCCTTGTCCGAAACCCCTGTATAGTAAACTTTCTGTCCCTTGGCTTGAACAGCAAGGGAAATATATTGGCCAGAAAATCAATAAAAGTGGCAGCTACTACAACATTCTGCCTAAACGGGATATGTTTTTCTTTTTTGTTTTCTTTTGGATAGCAGTGCCAAGCTATCCAGAGATAGCTTGGCACTGGAACAACTTAGAGAGTTGTTCAATGGCTCATTTTAAAGGAAATTAATTGGGTCAAAAATCTATAGTAACTAAAATAAATTATTTCTAAAAGAGAATAGATTTTTCCACCAAAAACTGCATTTTTGATGTCTTTTCACACTGCAGTATTTCAAACATTATACCAGCGGTAAGATTTGAACCCACGCCTCCGAAGATAATAATAAAGTACACCATTAAGACAAATTCAAAAGTACACCATTAGAACCGCCTTGTCCGAAACCTCTGTATAGGAAACTTTCAGTCCCTTGGCTTGAACAGCAAGGGATATATATTGGCTTGAAAATCAAGAAAAGTGGCAGCTACTACAACATTCTGCCTAAACGGGATATTTTTTTTTCTTCTCCACAGATAGCTTGGCACTGGAACATCGTAGAGAGTTGTAATAATAAAGAACGACCTCTTGTCTATACTAAATTTTATAGGCCACTTAATTATAGTATAGGTTTGTAATGTATATCCGGGTTGCAGCGGTAGCTAGCAACCTAGTAAGAGACGATCACGTCCAATGTTAAGAAATATAAAAACCCCTAACTCCTGAGAAAAGAGTCAGATCAAAACAAAAATTACACCATTAGAACCACCTTGTCCAAAACCCCTTTTAAGGGAACTTATCACTCTTTGGCGTGAATAACAAAGAAAATATATTGGCTTGAAAATCAAGAAAATTTACTTTAACCAAGTTATTCTTCACAAACGGGGTATTTTTTTCTTTCTGCTTGATTTTCCTCCTCAACTAGCTGGGCACTGGAAAATCATAGAGAGCTGTATAATAGCTCATTTTAAAGGAAATTGAAACATCTAGTCACTTTTGTAATTAAAAATAAAATACTTTTTAAAGTAGAATCAATTTTGTCAAAAAAATTGCATTTTTGATGTATTTTCATGCTGCAGTCTTTTCAGGTTATATTTGAATTTTATAAAAAAGATCGAACTCTTCCCTATACTAACATGCATACGCAACTTCACTATAGTTAAGATTACAGTATTTATGTTTTTACATTAAAAGTTATAATAAAGAACGACTTCTTGCCTGTACTAAATTTTATACGCAACTTAATTATAGTATCCGGGTTGCAGCGGTAGCTAGCAACCTAGTAAGAGACGATCACGTCCAATGTTAAGAAATATAAAAACCCATAGTTCCTAACAAAGGAGTCAGATCAAATGCAAAAGTACACCATTAGAACCGCCTTGTCCGAAACCCCTGTATAGGAAACTTTCTGTCCCTTGGCTTGAAACAGCAAGGGAATTATATTGGCTTGAAAATCAAGAAAAGTGGCAGCTATTACAACATTCTGCCTAAACGGGTTATTTTTTTTCTTTTCCACAGATAGCTTGGCACTGGAACAACGTAGAGAGTTGTTCAATGGCTCATTTTAAAGGAAATTAATTGGGTTAAAAATCTATAGTAACTAAAATAAACTATTTCTAAAAGAGAATAAATTTTTCCACCAAAAACTGCATTTTTGATGTCTTTTCACACTGCAGTATTTCAAACATTATACCAGCGGTAAGATTTGAACCCACGCCTCCGAAGATAATAATAAAGAAAGACCTCTTGTCTATACTAAATTTTATAGGCCACTTAATTATAGTATAGGTTTTTAATGTATATCCGGGTTGCAGTGGTAGCTAGCAACCTAATATGAGACGATCACGTCCAATGTTAAGAAAAATAAAAACCCCTAACTCCTGAGAAAAGAGTCAGATCAAAAAAAAAATTACACCATTAGAACCACCTTGTCCAAAACCCCTATTAAGGAAACTTATCACTCTTTGGCTTGAATAACAAAGAAAATATATTGGCTTGAAAATCAAGAAAATTGACTTTAACCACGTTATTCTCCACAAACGGGGAATTTTTTTCTTTCTGCTTGATTTTCCTCCTCAACTAGCAGGGCACTGGAAAATCATAGAGAGTTGTATAATAGCTGATTTTAAAGAAAATTGCAACATCTAGTCACTTTTGTAATTAAAAATTTTTAAAGTAGACTCAATTTTGTCAAAAAAATTGCATTTTTGATGTATTTTCATACTGCAGTCTTTTCAAAGATATTTGAATTTTATAATAAAGATCGAACTCTTCCCTATAATAACTTGCATACGCAACTTGACTATAGTTAAGATTACAGTATTTATATTCTTACATTAAAAGTTATAATAAAGAACGACTTCTTGCCTGTACTAAATTTTATGCGCCACTTAATTATAGTATCCGGGTTGCAGCGGTAGCTAGCAACCTAGTGAGAGACGATCACATCCAATGTTAAGAAATATAAAAACCCATAGTGCCTAACAAAGGAGATCAAATTCAAAAGTACACCATTAGAACCGCCTTGTCCGAAACCCCTGTATAGGAAACTTTCTGTCCCTTGGCTTGAAACAGCAAGGGAAACATATTGGCTTGAAAATCAAGAATTAGAATAAAGAACGAATATTTTACCGATTATGTACTAATAACCATATATTACGTAATAAGTGACATGACGTAATATCTAAAAGCTATTGTGTACTAATAACCATATATGACTTAATGAGCGAGGTGACGTAAAAATTGAAAAAATTAATTTTGACTTTATTTTCGTTTTTATTTATTTACATTAAGGAACGAACAGTAGCCCATAGTACCTGATACAATATACATGAACAACTAAGCCAATAGCTCTAGCTGCAATAAGGCAAACAGTTGACGACAAACGCTGCAAGCAACTAATTCAACAGCTGAAGATACAATATAGCAAGCAGCTGTAGACAATTAGCCCAATAGTTAAAGGAACGACAAAACCAACAGGTGCAAGTGCAATAAAGCCAACAGCTGCAGACAACTAAGACAACAGGTGCAGTTGCAGTAGAGCATTACAGTAAAGAACGACATGACCATGCTAACTGAAATAATATATTTTACATTAAAAGACGATCATTAGAATAATAAACCACTGCACACATTCGACCTTGTTAGCTACTTGATTATTTGATACATTAAAAGACGATCACTGAAATAACAAACCATTCCATACATTGGACTTAGTTAGCTACTTGATTCTTTGAGTTTCGTCTCTTACTATTTAAAAGAAGAAAAAGCCGTAGGCTTTTTCCTGTTTGTATTTATAGTTAAAAAACGAACTCAAGCCCATCCGTTTGCAGCGGTAGGCAGCAACCTAGTAATAAACGATCACGTCCAATGTTAAGAAATATAAAAACCCATAGTTCCTAACAAAGGAGTCAGATCAAATTCAAAAGTACACCATTAGAACCGCCTTGTCCGAAACCCCTGTATAAGAAACTTTCTGTCCCTTGGCTTGAAACAGCAAGGGAATTATATTGGCTTGAAAATCAAGAAAAGTGGCAGCTATTACAACATTCTGCCTAAACGGGATATTTTTTTTTTCTTTTTTTCTTTTTTCTTCTTTTCCAGAGATAGCTTGGCACTGGAACATCGTAGAGAGTTGTTCAATGGCTCATTTTAAAGGAAATTAATTGGGTTAAAAATCTATATTAACTAAAATAAATTATTTCTAAAGAAGAATAAATTTTTCCACCAAAAACTGCATTTTTGATGTCTTTTCTCACTGCATTATTTATAATAAAAAATGACTTGTTGCCTATACTAAATTTTATAGGCCACTTAAACTATAGTAAAGGCTAGTATTTACATTAAAAGACGATCACTGAAATAACAAACCATTCCATACATTGGACTTAGTTAGCTACTTGATTGTTTGAGTTTTGTCTCTTACTATTTAAAAGAAGAAAAAGCCGTATGCTTTTTCCTGTTTGTATTTATAGTTAAAAAACGAATTCAAATCCAAAGAAACTGAACCCTGTGGTTCATTCATATTATCTTCATTATTTTAGCTAGAATGTAAATAAACAAGTTTCTTTTTTAAATTTTAAATTGAAAAGATACTGCTTTTAATTCATTATAATAAAGAACGACCTCTTGCCTATACTAAATTTTATACGCCACTTAATTATAGTATAGGTTAGTAATTCCACAGATAGCTTGGCACTGGAACATCGTAGAGAGTTTTAAATAGAATCATTTTTCTTACAAAATTACATTAAAAGAAGATCATTACAATAACAAACCATTGCATACATTGGACTTAGTTAGCTACTTGATTGTTTGAGGTTCGTCTCTTACTATTTCACGGAAGAAAAAGCCGTAGGCTTTTTCCTGTTTGTAATTCGGGTTGCAGTGGTAGCTAGCAACCTAGTCCAGGTTGCAGCGTTACATTAAAGAACGATCTCTCACCAATAGTATCCAGGTTGCAGCGGTAGCTAGCAACCTAGTAAGAGACGATCACGTCCAATGTTAAGAAATCTAAAAACCCATAGTTCCTAACGGAGGAGTCAGATCAAAACAAAAAGTACACCATTAGAACCGCCTTGTCGGAAAGCCCTGTATAATAAATGTTCAAATGTTCGAAGATTATAGAGTTAAAAATTTTCCCACACCGGGAATAGAACCCGGTCCTCCTAAGTGAAAGTTAACTATCCTAGCCACTAGACAAAATGGGACCATAAAGTATGATTTAAGAACCATATGCATATTATGATCTCACCATACCAATTATAATAAGGCCAAAACAAAATCGTCGAATTGCAACCTTAGTTTTGACACATCAGTTAAATCTTTATCAGACTTAAAAACTGTTTTGCTAGTTTTGCAGTAAAGAACGAACATTAGCCCATAGTAGCAGAAATAAGAATATCTAGGTTGCAGCGGTAGCTAGCAACCTATTAATTACATAATCCGGGTTGCAGTGGTAGCTAGCAACCTAGTAAGAAACGCACAATTAAAAGATGAGCATTAGAAGAACAAACCATTGCTTATATTGGACTTAGTTAGCTGCCTGATTCTTTGAGGTTCGTCTCTTACTATTTCAATGAAGAAAAAGCCGTAGGTTTTTTCCTGTTTTTAATAATACATTAAAGGATTACAATAATGATGAATTGAATCGATGTTTTATGTGTTTTTCAATTACTACAGGCTATGGTTCATTCTTTGCTATATATCTATTTTTCCGTATATACAGAGTTTTGTGGAAAAATCAATTCAATGGTTCCGGGTTGCAGCGGTAGCCAGCAACCTAGTAAGAGACGATCACGTCCAATGTTAAGAAATATAAAAACCCATAGTTCCTAAAAAAGGAGTCAGATCAAATTCAAAAGTACACCATTAGAACCACCTTGTCCGAAACCCCTGCATAGGAAACTTTCAGTCCCTTGACTTGAACAGCAAAGGAAATATATTGGCTTGAAAATCAAGAAAAGTGGCAGCTATTACAACGTTCTGCCTAAACGGGATATTTTTTCCTTTTTTTCTTTTCCACAGATAGCTTGGGACTGGAACATCGTAGAGAGTTGTAATAATAAAGAACGACCTCTTGTCTATACTAAATTTTATAGGCCACTTAATTATAGTATCCGGGTTGCAGCGGTAGCTAGTAACTTAGTAAGAGACGATCACGTCCAATGTTAAGAAATATAAAAACCCATAGTTCCTAACAAAGGAGTCAGATCAAATTCAAAAGTACACCATTAGAACTGCCTTGTCCGAAACCCCTGTATAGGAAACTTTCTGTCCCTTGGCTTGAAACAGCAAGGGAAATATATTTGCTTGAAAATCAAGAAAAGTGGCAGCTATTACAACGTTCTGCCTAAACGGTTTTTTTTTCTTTTCCAGAGATAGCTTGGCACTGGAACAACGTAGAGAGTTGTTCAATGGCTCATTTTAAAGGAAATTAATTGGGTTAAAAATCTATAGTAACTAAAATAAATTATTTCTAAAAGAGAATAAATTTTTCCACCAAAAACTGCATTTTTGATGTCTTTTCACACTGCAGTATTTCAAACATCTTACCAGCGGTAAGATTTGAACCCATGCCTCCAAAGAGACTGGTGGCTAACACCAGTGCCTTGGACCACTCGGCCAGGCTGCCTCTCATAAATAATATATATGTGAATCTGGGTTGCAGCAGTAGCTAGCAGCCTAGTAAGAGACGATCAGTCCAATGCTAAGAAATCCAGTTTGCAGCGGTAGCTAGCAATCTAGTAAGAGACGCTCACGTGCCTAAACGGGATATTGTTTTCTCTTTTCTTTTGTATCCAGAGATAGCTTGGCACTGGAACATCGTAGAGGGTTGTTCAATAGCTCATTTTAAAGGAAATTAATTGGGTTAAAAATCTATAGTAATTAAAATAAATTATTTCTAAAAGAGAATAAATTTTACCACCAAAAACCGCATTTTCGATGTCTTTTCACACTGCAGTCTTTCAAACATAATCGCATACCAGCGGTAAGATTTGAACCCACGCCTCCGAAGAGACTGGTGGCTAACACCAGCGCCTTGGACCACTCGTTCACGCTGCCTCTCATAAATAAATATATATGTGAATTTGGGTTGCAGCAGTAGCTAGCAACCTAGTAAGAAACGATCAGTCCAATGCTAAGAAATATAAAAACCCATAGTTCCTAAAAAAGGAGTCAGATCAAAACAAATTATAATAAAGAACGAATATTTTACCGATTATCTACTAATAACCATATATGACGTAATAAGTGACATGACGCAATATCTAAACTAATAACCATATATGACTTAATGAGCGACGTGACGTAAAAATTGAAAAAATTAATTTTTATTTTATTTTCGTTTTTAGTTCAGAATCGCTAAAGTTATAAACTGCAAAAATATTTATGGTGTCTGAACAATAGTTTTAATTTTTTAATTTAGACTAGAAAAATACCTGAAAATTTAAAAATTAGTTTAATTTTTTGTTAGGTTCTTGATACTTGATACGTGACATAAACATTTAACTGATGGTTACATAATGGTTTCAATCAAGCAAGCTACACTCAAGTTAGAAAAACAGTACTACCAAAAAACAGAGATAGCATCTTGAAAAAAGAATCTGGGTTGCAGCGGTAGCTAGCAACCTAGTAAGAGACGATCACGTCCAAGGTTAAGAAATATAAAAACCCATAGTTCCTAAAAAAGGAGTCAAATCAAAACAAAAAGTACACCATTAGAACCACCTTGTCCGAAACCCCTGTATAGGAAACTTTCTGTCCCTTGGCTTGAATAGCAAGGGAAATATATTGGCTTGAAAATCAGGAAAAGTGGCAGCTATTACAACATTCTGCCTAAACGGGATATTTTTTTCTCTTTTCTTTTGTACCCAGAGATAGCTTGGCACTGGAACATCGTAGAGGGTTGTTCAATAGCTCATTTTAAAGGAAATTAATTGGGTTAAAAATCTATAGTAACAAAAATAAATTATTTCTAAAAAGAGAATAAATTTTTCCACCAAAAACTGCATTTTCGATGTCTTTTCACACTGCAGTCTTTCAAACATAATCGTATACCAGCGGTAAGATTTGAACCCACGCCTCCGAAGAGACTGGTGGCTAACACCAGTGCCTTGGACCACTCGGCCAGGCTGCCTCTCATAAATAAATATATATGTGAATTTGGGTTGCAGCAGTAGCTAGGAACCTAGTAAGAGACGATCAGTCCAATGCTAAGAAATATAAAAACCCAAAACTCCTCTGGGTTGCAGCGGTAGCTAGCAACCTAGTAAGAGACGATCACGTCCAATGTTAAGAAATATAAAAGCCCATAGTTCCTAAAAAAGGAGTCAGATCAAAACAAATCCGGGTTACAGCGGTAGCTAGCAACCTTGTAAGAGACGATCACGTCCAATGTTAAGAAATATAAAAACCCATAACTCCTAAAAAAGAGTCAGATCAAAACAAAAAGTACACCATTAGAATTGCCTTGTCCAAAATTCCTATTAGGGAAACATACCGCCCTTTGGCTTGAATAACAAAGAAAATATATTGGCTTGAAAAGCAAGAAAATTGACTTTTACAACGTTATTCTCCACAAAGGGGATATTTTTTTCTTTCTTCTTCTTTTCCACAGATATCTTGGCACTGGAACATCGTAGAGAGTTGTTCAATGGCTCATTTTAAAGGAAATTAATGGCGTTAAAAACCTTTTGTACTTAAAACAATGTATTTTTTAAATAGAATCAGTTTTTTACGAAAAAATTGCTTATTTCATATTAAAGATTGATCAATGACGTCATTATTGTATACCATTGGTAGGATTTGAACCCACACCTCAGAAGAGACTGGTGACTAACACCAGCACCTTGGACCACTCGGCCAAGAAAAATATCCCACAAACGGGATATTTTTTTCTTTCTTTCGTCTTCTTCTTTTTTTCCATAGATAGCTTGGCACTGGGACATTGAAGAAAGTTGTTCAATGGCTCATTTTAAAGGAAATCTCTAGATCTAGTGCCATTTCTACTTAATTTTCTTTCAAATTAATTATTTTTTACGGAAAACTTAAGTTTTTATTATAATAAAGAACGAACTCTATTATAATAAAGAACGAACATTTTACCGATTATCTACTAATAACCATATATGACGTAATAAGTGACATGACGTAATATCTAAAACCTATTGTGTACTAATAACCATGTATGAATTAATGACCGACCTGACGTAAAAATTGAAAAATTTTATTTTGTTTTATTTTCGTTTTTAGTTCAGAATCGCTAAAGTTATAAACTGCAAACATATTTATGGTGTCTGAACAATAGTTTTAATCTTTTAATTTAGACTAGAAAAATACCTGAAAATTTAAAATTTAGTTTAATTTTTTCTTAGGTTCTTGATACTTGATACGTGACATAAACATTCAACTAATGGTTACATAATGGTTTCAATCAAGCAAGCTAAACGCAAGCTAAAAAAACAGTACTACCAAAAAACAGAAACAGCATCTTGAAAAGAGAAAAGCAAAGGTATTCAACCGACCAGGTGTATCAAGATGCGAAAATTGATAGTGAAAAATTACTACTTAAGAACGACAAAGATGTAAATGGTCTCATTCGTTAATTAGATAATGGTTAGATCAAAGCAAGCTGCACGCAAGTTAAAAAACAGTACTACACAGACAACAGAGATAGTATCTGGAAAAGAGAAAAGCAAAGGTATTCAACCGACCAGGCGTATCGAGAAGTAAAAATTGAAAGAGCAAAACAAAACAGCAAGATGTGTTATCAAAATGATGAATCTGGGTTGCAGCGGTAGCTAGCAACCTAGTAAGAGACGATCACGTCCAATGTTAAGAAATATAAAGACCCATAGTTCCTAAAAAAAGAATCAGATCAAACACAAAAAGTACACCATTAGAACCGCCTTGTCCGAAACCCCTGTATAATAAAATTTCTGTCCCTGGGCTTGAACAGCAAGGGAAATATATTGGCTTGAAAATCAAGAAAAGTGGCAGCTACTATAACATTCTGCCTAAACAGGATATTTTTTTTCTTTTTTTCTTTTTTTGTATCCAGAGATAGCTTGGCACTGGAACATCGTAGAGGGTTGTTCAATAGCTTATTTTAAAGGAAATTAATTGGGTTAAAATTCCATAGTAACTAAAATAAATTATTTCTAAAAGAGAATAAATTTTTTCACCAAAAACTGCATTTTTGATGTCTCTTCACACTGCAGTCTTTCAAACACAATCGTATACCAGCGGTAAGATTTGAAACCACGCCTCCGAAGAGACTGGTGACTAACACCAGTGCCTTGGATCCGGGTTGCAGCGGTAGCTAGCAACCTAGTAAGAGACGATCACGTCCAATGTTAAGAAATATAAAAACCCATAGTTCCTAAAAAAGGAGTCCGCCTTGTCCGAAACCCTGTATAGGAAACTTTCTGTCCCTTGGCTTTAACAGCAAGGGAAATATATTGGCTTGAAAATCAAGAAAAGTGGCAGCTACTACAACATTCTGCCTAAACGGGATATTTTTTTCTTTCTTCTTATCCACAGATAGCTTGGCACTGGAACATCGTAAAGAGTTGTTCAAGGGCTCATTTTAAAGGAAATCTCTAGATCTAGCAACTTTTGCACTTAATTTTTTTTTTCAATTAATTATTTTTTACGAAAAACTTAATTTTTTATATACAATATTGACCAATGACGTCATAGTCGTTGGATGTAGTTAGTATTACATAATTATAATAAAGAACGAATATTTTACCGATTTTCCGGGTTGCAGCGGTAGCTAGCAACCTAGTAAGAGACGATCACGTCCAATGTTAAGAAATATAAAAACCCATAGTTCCTAACAAAGGAGTCAAATCAAAACAAAAAGTACACCATTAGAACCACCTAGTACGAAACCCCTGTATAGGAAACTTTCTGTCCCTTGGCTTGAACAGCAAGGGGAATATATTGGCTAGAAAATCAAGAAAAGTGGCAGCTACTACAATTTCTGCCTAAATGGGATATTTTTTTCTTTCTTTTTTTCTTTTTTTCTTTTGTATCCAGAGATAGCTTGGCACTGGAACATCGTAGAGAGTTGTTCAATGGCTCATTTTAAAGGAAATTAATTGGGTTAAAAACCTTTTGTAACTAAAATAAATTATTTCTAAAAGTGAGTAAATTCTTCCACCAAAAACTGCATTTTTGATGTCTTTTCACACTGCAGTATTTCAAACATAATCGTATACCAGCGGTAAGATTTGAACCCACGCCTCCGAAGAGACTGGTGGCTAACACCAGTGCCTTGGACCACTCGGCCAGGCTGCCTCTCATAAATAATATATATGTAAATCTGGGTTGCAGCATCCGGGTTGCAGCGGTAGCTAGCAACCTAGTAAGAGACGATCACGTCCAATGTTAAGAAATATAAAAACCCATAGTTCCTAAAAAAAAGAGTCAGATCAAAACAAAAAGTACACCATTAAAACTGCCTTGTCCGAAACCCCTGTATAGGAGACTTTCTGTCCTTGAACAGTAAGGGAAATATATTGGCTTGAAAATCAAGAAAAGTGGCAGCTACTACAACATTCTGCCTAAACGGGATATTTTGTTCTTTCTTCTTTTCCACAGATAGCTTGGCACTGGAACATCGTAGAGAGTTGTTCAATGGCTCATTTTAAAGGAAATCTCTAGATCTAGCAACTTTTGCACTTAATTTTTTTTTTCAATTAATTATTTTTTACGAAAAACTTAATTTCTTATATAAAATATTGACCAATGACTTCATAGTCGTTGGATGTAGTTAGTATTACATAATTATAATAAAGAACGAATATTTTACCGATTATCTACAAATAACCATATATGACGTAATAAGTGACATGACGTAATATCTAAAACCTATTGTGTACTAATAACCATATATGACATAATGAGCGACGTGACGTAAAAATTGATACAGTAAAGAACGATCTCTCGCCCATAGTAACTGATATGTTACATTAAAAGAAGATCATTGGAATAAAAAGTTATTGCATGCATTGGACTTAGTTAGCTACTTGATTACAATAAAGAACGAAACCATGTTAACTGAAACATAAACAGGTATTATTTGATTTCCATCAGTATTATGGCTGTAGAGATGGCTGACACCTAGTAATGAACAAACCATCTGGGTTGCAGTGGTATCTGGGTTGCAGCAGTAGCTAGCAACCTAGTAAGAGACGATCACGTCCAATGTTAAGAAATATAAAAACCCTTAGCTCCTAAAAAAGGAGTCAAATCAAATTTATATAAAGAACAAACTCTTGCCTATACAAACTTGTATAGTGGGACATAAGGATCGATCAAAAATGGTGTTAGTCATTGGTGCCTTTTTGGTCACCGGCAGCACGGTGGCTCAGAGACTTTCTTTCAAATATAAAAGATGTAGGTTCGAATCACTGCACGGTAACGAACAATAGTAATTTGAGCCTCCTGATGAAAATATTAAAATCCCCAAGCTGTAGAAAAACAGTCATATTGATTAAGAATCATGACAATATTGTTTTCAGTGCAACAAATTTCTCAACTGAAACTTAAGGAATCATTCCTTTATTCGATATTGATCCCTTACTACAGGCGGATTTGAACCCGCAAACCTCTTATCACATTTTCATCCATCGTGCTGTAATAAGGTATTCATTGATTTGATTTTTCCACAAAACTGTGCATATACGGATAAATAGATTGTGATTAAGGTATTCTAAAGGCAATTTTCTATTGAACCGTTTTAATCCATAAAGGGTCGATATGTTTCTTTATGGGGACTATGTAAGTTTAGATAGATAGATAGATATTTGTTTCGAAAAATTACTATCACAAGCCCTAAAGGGCAGACTTTGAATTTTGAAGTCCATAAAAAACAAATAATCAAGAAAATCATAATCCGGGTTGCAGCGGTAGCTAGCAACCTAGTAAGAGACGATCACGTCCAATGTTAAGAAGTATTAAAACCCCTAACTCCTGAGAAAAGAGTCAGATCAAAACAAAAATTACACCATTAGAACCACCTTGTCCAAAACCCCAATTAAGGAAACTTATCACTCTTTGGCTTTAATAACAAAGAAAATATATTGGCTTGAAAATCAAGAAAATTGACTTTAACCACGTTATTCTCCACAAATGGGATATTTTTTTCTTTCCGCTTGATTTTTCTCCTCAACTAGCTGGGCACTGGAAAATCATAGAGAGCTGTACAATAGCTCATTTTAAAGGAAATTGCAACATCTAGTCACTTTTGTAATTAAAAATAAAATACTTTTTAAAGTAGAATCAATTTTGTCAAAAAATATGCATTTTTGATGTATTTTCATGCTGCAGTCTTTTCAAATATATTTGAATTTTGAAGCAATCAAATATAATAAAGATTCAAATATATAATAAAGATCAAACTCTTCCCTATACTAACTTGCATACGCAACTTAACTATAGTTAAGATTACAGTATTTATATTTTTACATTAAAAGACGATCAATGAAATAACAAACCATTCCATACATTGGACTTAGTTAGCTACTGGATTGTTTGAGTTTTGTCTTCTACTATTTAAAAGAAGAAAAAGCCGTAGGCTTTTTCCTGTTTGTTATTTATAATAAAGAACGACCTCTTCCCTATACTAAATTTTATACGCCACTTAGTTATAGATAAGGTTTTCCGGGTTGTCCAGGTTGCAGCGGTAGCTAGCAACCTAGTAAGAGACGATCACGTCCAATGTTAAGAAATATAAAAACCCATAGTTCCTAACAAAGGAGTCAGATCAAAACAAAAAGTACACCATTAGAACCGCCTTGTCCAAAACCCCTGTATAGGAAACTTTCTGTCCTTTGGCTTGAACAGCAAGGGAAATATATTGGCTTGAAAATCAAGAAAAGTGACAGCTACTACAACATTCTGCCTAAACGGGATATTTTTTTCTTTCTTTTTTCTTTTTCTTTTCTACAGATAGCTTGGCACTGGAACATTGTAGAGGGTTGTTCAATAGCTCATTTTAAAGGAAATTAATTGGGTTAAAAACCTTTTGTAACTAAAATAAATTATTTCTAAAAGAGAATAAATTTTTCCACCAAAAACTGCATTTTTGATGTCTTTTCTCACTGCAGTCTTTCAAACACAATCGTATACCAGCGGTAAGATTTGAACCCACGCCTCCGAAGAGACTGGTGGCTAACACCAGTGCCTTGGACCGCTTGGCCAGGCTGCCTCTCATAAATAACTATATATGTGAATCTGGGTTGCAGCAGTAGCTAGCAATCTAGTAAGAGACGATCAGTCCAAGGATAAGAAGTAGAACAAAACTCCTAAAAATAGAGTCAAATCAAAACAAAAGTACATCATTAGAATTACCTTGTCTGAAACCCTACTAGATAAATAATGAATGTCGTCATAGTTTTATATTAAAGCTATGACGTGAATAGAAAAACACGAAATTATATTGTTGTTTCTGAAGATGTCATGAAATAATATCATTGCGCTATGACGTCATCTTGAAATAAAATCATTACGCCGTGACGGCATAATTACTATATAAGAAGCGTCAGAACTGTAAATGTTCTCATTCATAATTACATAAAGGTTTCAATCAAGCAAGCTGCACGCAATTTAAAAAAAACAGTCCTACACAAACAACA
Source organism: Artemia sp. Qi Xiang Cuo (assembly GCF_049724085.1). NCBI lineage: Eukaryota > Metazoa > Arthropoda > Branchiopoda > Anostraca > Artemiidae > Artemia > Artemia sp. Qi Xiang Cuo. Next base: position 67,389,796 of record NC_142805.1, read on the forward strand.
GAGATAGTATCTTGAAAAGAGAAAAGCAAAGGTATTCAACTGACCAGGCATATCGAGAAGTAAAAATTGAGAGAGCAAAATAAAAGATCAAGGAGCGTTATCACAATGATGAAGATTACCGAATCGAATATAAGAAAGAAGAAAAGCAAAGGTATTCAACCGTCCAGGTGTATCGAGAAGTAATCCTAGTAAGAGACGATCACGTCACATACTGAGAAATACAATAACCCGTAACTCCTAAAATTAGTGTCAGATCGAAACGTAAAGTACACCATTAAAACCACCTTGTCCAAAACTCACAGTCTCTACATAGGAAACTTACACTCTCTTGTCTGGAACAACGAAGAAAATATGTTGGCTTTAAAAACAAGAAAAGTGGCTTGATCTATGATATTCTGAATCGACGGTACCTTTTTTTCCTTTGATTTCCTTCCGGCTTGCTTGGCACTGGAAAATCATAGAAAGCTGTTTAATGACTCATTTTAAAGAAAATTGATACATTTAGTGCCTTTTGTAATTAAAAGATTTGCATAAAGTATCGATATAGTTCATTATAAATGAGGACTATGTAAGTTTTATCGGATACAGCTGAAACCTAGTAAAGAACAAACAGCGGCACATAGTGGCTAAAAGTTAAGATAATAAAAGCATCTTTTGAAAAGTTGCTTATTTGGAATATAGTGCCTTACTAAGGATCATCTCTTACTATTCCAACTAAGAAAAAGCCATAGGTTTTTTCCTGTTGGATCGTAGTTTTATCATTTTATCGGATATCCAGGTTGCAGTGGTAGCTAGCTGTAATATATTAAGAAGCGATCACGTCCAATACTAAAAAATGTAATAGCCCATAACTCCTGAAAATAGTGTCGGATCAAACAAGAAATTCACTATTAGAATCGACTTTTCCGAAACCCCTATATAGGAAATTTACCATCCCTTGGATTCAATAATGAGGAAAATCAATTGGTTTGAAAAACAAGATAAGTTGCTTTAACTACGATATTTTACATACCTCTTTTCCTCCTTAGATAGCTTGGCAATGGAGCATCGTAGAGAGCTGTTTAATGGCTCGTTTTAAAGAAAATTGATGTGGTTAAAAATCTTCTGTAATTAAAAAAATTAATTTTTAAATAGAAATCAGTTTTTTACGAAAAACTGTATTTCTTACGCACAAGATTGATCAATGATGTCATAATCGTAGGTTGTAGCCAGGCTGTATCTTAAAAAACAAATTGAGAAAAAGCCATAGGCTTTTCCTGTTTGTAATTTTGTGATACTAGACCAACAAGGGCAGCTAAAGCAAAGGATATTGGTATTAAATTCACAATGGATGAAAATCACCAACCTGGACCATCAAATAAGACAAGACCCAAAAAACAAAATTTTCAAGTGTTGTAAATAATAGTTCGTTGGAAGAAAAAGAAGTTTTTGTCCCACCACCTGAACAATTAACAAATCCTTCCAGGTTGCAGCGGTAGCTAGCAAACTAGTAAGAGGCGATCACGTCCCATACTAAGAAATACAATAACCCATAAGTCCTAAAAATTGTGTCAGATCGAATCATTACATTAAAAGACAATCATTTGAATGTATAGTAAAGTTACGTAAAGGATCGATGTGGTTCATTATAAATTATAAAAGGTTTAGAGTTTCTAATGTTCGAAGATTATCCGGGTTGCAGCGGTAGCTAGCAACCTAGTAAGAGACGATCATTACTATATAAGAAGCGTCAGAACTGTAAATGTTCTCATTCATAATTAGATAATGGTTAGATCAAAGCAAGGTATACGCAAGTTAAAAAACAGTACTACACAAACAACAGAGATAGTATCTCGAAAAGAAAAAAGCAAAGGTATTCAAACGACCAGGCGTATCGAGAAGTAATAATTGAGAGAGGAAAACAAAACAGCAATATGTGTTATCACAATGATGAAGATTATAGACATGCAAAAACTAAGACAGCCAAACAAAAGATCAAGGAACGGTATGGTAATGATGAAGATTACCGAATCAAATATAAGAAAAAAGAAAAGAAAAGGTATTCAACCGTCCAGGTGTATCGACAAGTAAAAATTGAGACAGCCAAACAAAAGATCAAGGAGCGTTAAGTCGAGGGCTCGCACAAGGATCTAAGTCATTATATAGAAGAAGTGTCAAGTAGACTCTGTCGTAATAATAGTCAAGACTTCATATACGGTGATAGCAATATTAGAGTTTCTGTGGATGAAAATACAATAATAAAATTATTTGGTGAGAGCCTTGATAAGGTAGCTAACATCAGGGATGTATACCCCACAATGCATTGTGACAGTTGCGAGCAGATAAAGACAAAATACCAATTGAAGAGTCTAAGATCTTATTCAAATAAGAAAGGTTTTGATGTAATGATGGCCACGATTTTAGAACACCTACAACAGGACATACCCAAAGATGACAGAGAATAGCTAATTCATTGTACAGGTTGGAAAGAGGATGTCAGAGATTCATTCTCAGTCTGTGATTACTGTGCTGGGAAAATGTTGAAAAGTCAGGAGAATGTCCGATCAGTATTAAATAACCTTCATATAGACTGTACACCGGAATGTATAAAGTGTTTAAAAAATTTTGAAATGGCAATGATTCGATTTTTTAATGCCTTGTCTTACGATCGTCAGATTAGGGCAGGTAACTGCATTGAAGAGACCAAGAACAGAACTTGTTGACGCTCTTAAGGAGAGAATAGTATATCTACCTGTTGATGTGCAAGCAAATGCAGATATTCAGCCTGAAAAACGTCTTAACATTGATAGCTTTGTAGTCATTGTCAATGGTCAGCCTACTTACAACAAGAATGTTTGGACTGCACTAATAGATCTGAGAAAAGTCCATGAAGCAATGTTGTGGTTAAGAGATTATTATAATAAAGAACGACCTCTTTCCTATACTAAATTTTATAGGCCACTTAACTATAGTATAGGCTAGTACAGTTATTATATTTAAGGTCAATATATTAAAATTTTCCACTAAAAGGCGGTCATTGGAATAAAAACCCAATATATACATTTAATTTAGTTAGCTACTTGATTGTTTGAGGCTAGTCTCTTACTATTTCAAAGAAGAAAAAGCCGTAGGTTTTTTCCTGTTTGTAATCAATTAGAAAGAGTTTTATAATAAAGAACGACCTCTTGCCTATACTAAATTTTATAGGCCACTTAACTATAGTATAGGTTAGTACAGTTATTATATTTAAGGTCAATATATTAAAATTTTCCACTAAAAGACGGTAATTGGAATAAAAACCCAATACATACATTTGATTAAGTTACTTGATTGTTTGAGACTAGTCTCTTACTATTTCAAAGAAGAAAAAGCCGTAGGCTTTTTCCTGTTTGTAATCAATTAGAAAGACCGATATACCTTCAAATTCGGGTTGCAGCGGTAGCTAGCAACCTAGTAAGAGACGATCACGTCCAATGTTAAGAAATATAAAAACCCATAGTTCCTAACAAAGGAGTCAGATCAAAACAAAAGTACACCATTAGAACCGCCTTGTCCGAAACCCCTGTATAGGAAACTTTCTGTCATTTGGCTTGAACAGCAAGAGAAATATATTGGCTTGAAAATCAAGAAAAGTGGCAGCTACTACAACATTCTGCCTAATGGGGATATTTTTTTCTTTCTTGTTATCCAGAGATAGCTTTGCACTGGATACATTAAAGAACGATCTTCAGTTCATAATAACTGAAGTGTTATAAGGAACCATTATATAGATGATGCTTACAGTAATCAAAGGTTACTGTTTACAATGTGTTGAAAAGATATTAAAAGACTATCATTGGAATGTAAAACCATTGTTTACATTTTACAATAAAGAACGAACTCTAAACTATAATACTAACTCAAAGGTGTGAATGGGTGCGTTGAACGGTTTTACAGTATTCGGGCTGTTATAGTCACATAAAGGATGGATGTGGTTCTTTATAAGTTATAAAAGGTATAGAGTTCTAATGTTCGAAGATTATAGAGTTAAAAATTTTCCCATACCGGGACTCGAACCTAGATGAAGGCCAGCTATCCTAACCGCTAGACCTTATGGGACTATAAAACAGTATGATTGAAAAACCATATGCATATAATTATTTCATCATACCAATTATGACAAGCCCAAAACAAAATCGTCGACTTGCAACCTTATCCGGGTTGCCTCCGGGTTGCAGCAGTAGCTAGCATCCGAGTTGCAGTGGTAGCTAGCAATCCGGGTTGCAGCGGTAGCTAGCAACCTAGTAAGAGACGATCACGTCCAATGTTAAGAAATAAAAAACTCATAGCTCCTAAAAAAGCAGTCAGATCAAAACAAAAAGTACACCATTAGAACAGCCTTGTCTGAAACCCCTGTATAGAAAACTTTCTGTCATTTAGCTTGAACAACAATCGAAATATATTGTCTTGAAAATCAAGAAAATTGACTTTAACCACGTTATTCTCCAAAAATGGGATATTTTTTCTTTCTTTCTTTTGTTTCCAAAGATAGCTTGGCACTGGAACATCGTAGAGAGTTCTTCAATGGCTCATTTTAAAGGAAATTAATTGGGTTAAAAATCTGTAGTAACTAAAATAAATTATTTCTGAAAGAGAATAAATTTTTCCACCAAGAAATGCATATTTGATGTCTTTTCATGCTGCAGTCTTTAAAGATATTTGATTTTTGTACATACGGGTTGCAGCGGTAGCTAGCAACCTAGTAAGGGACGATCACCTCCAATGTTAAGAAATATAAAACCCCCCAACTCCTAAAATAAGAGTCAGATCAAAACAAAAAGTACACCATTACAACCGCCTTGTCCGAAACCTCTTACCGCCCTTTGGCTTGAATAACAAAGAAAATATATTGGCTTGAAAATCAAGAAAATTGACTTTCACCACGTTATTCTTCACAAACGGGATATTTTTTTCTTTCCGCTTGATTTTTCTCCTCAGCTAACTGGGCACTGGAAAATCATAGAGAGCTGTATAATAGCTCATTTTAAAGGAAATTGCAACATCTAGTGCCTTTTGTAATTAAAAGTAAAATACTTTTTAAAGTAGAATCAATTTTGTCAAAAAAAATTGCATTTTTGATGTATTTTCATGCTGCAGTCTTTTCAAAGATATTTGAATTTTGAAGCAATTTAACAGTTCATGGTAATGAACTCTATAGTAATAATAGCTACTTGTCTCAATAGTAACCGAAACTCCTGGAACCAAAATTTTCTTTTTTGGTTTAATCGCTAAAATTATTATGTAAACTGCAAAAATATTTATGATGCCTAATCAGTAATAGTAATTTCTTAATTTAAACAACAAAAATACATAAAAATTTTATAATTAGTTTTCCTGGAAGAATTTTCTTTTTATCTCAGTTCAAAGTTATAATTGTATCCTGGAACCAAACTTTTCTTGGTTTGTAACCCGTAAAGCACGTATCTCCATATTATTGTCTTATAATTGCAATTATTTTAGTTTTCAGTCCAGAATCGCTAAACTTATTATGTAAACTGCAAAAATATTTATTGTGTCTAACCAATAATACTAATTTTGTAATTCAAACAAGATAAATACCTGAAAATTAAAAAATTAGTTTTTTTTATGCTAGGTTTTAGATACTCCACACGGGGTATTGTGTACTTAATAATTTTAAACCTTAAAAAAATATGGTCTCGCTTGAAAGGAAAAAAAGAAAGAATAACCAAAAAAAACATCGAAATAGAGCAATCCAAATTTCTACTAATAAAAAACTTTACTACACAAAAAATAAAGCTAACATCCTGAAATATAAGAAAAGTTTATTTAAAAGAGATAAAAATGCCACCGAACGCAATATAGCTCGAGAACGCGTATGGATTGCAACTAATCCGGGTTGCAGCGGTAGCTAGCAACCTAGTAAGAGACGATCATTATAATAAAGAACGACCTCTTGTCTATACTAAATTTTATATGCCACTTAATTATAGTATAGGTTAGTATTTCCACAAATAGCTTGGCACTGGAACATCGTAGAGACTTGTTCAATGGCTCATTTTAAAGGAAATTAATGGGGTTAATAACCTTTTGTAATTAAAACAAATTATTTTTAAAATAGAATCAGGTTTTTTACTAAAAACTACATATTTCATATTAAAGATAGATCAATGACGGCATAATCGTATACCAGCGGTAGGATTAGAACCCGTGCCTCCGAAGAGACTGGTGACTAACATCAGCGCCTTAGACCACTCGGCCAAGCTGCCTCTCACAATTATATATGCGAATCCGGGTTGAAGAATTACAATAAAGAACGAACTTCCAGCTCATAGTAACTAAAATAAAATTATAATTTCAGGTTAAAGATTGATCAAAGATGTTTTAATCGTAGGCTGTATCCTGGTCATCTCTTACTATTCCAATTAAGAAAAAGACAGTAGGATTTTTCCTGTTTTTTTATAATAAAGAATTAACACTTGCTCATATTAACTGAAATATCATAGACAGCTCAATGATGATGGAGCGATGTTTATCCGGGTTGCAGCGGTAGCTAGCAACCTAGTAAGAGACGATCACGTCCAATGTTAAGAAATATAAAAACCCATAGTTCCTAAAAAAGGAGTCAAATCAAAACAAAAAGTACACCATTAGAACTGCCTTGTCCGAAACCCCTGTATAGTAAACTTTCTGTCCCTTGGCTTGAACAGCAAGGGAAATATATTGGCTTGAAAATCAAGAAAAGTGGCAGCTACTACAACATTCTGCCTAAACGGGATATTTTTTTTTCTTTTTTTCTTTTTTCTTTTTTTCCAGAGATAGCTTGGCACTGGAACATCGTAGAGAGTTGTTCAATGGCTCATTTTAAAGGAAATAAATTGGGTTAAAAATCTATAGTAACTAAAATAAATTATTTCTAAAAGAGAATAAATTTTTCCACCAAAAACTGCATTTTTGATGTCTTTTCACACTGCAGTCTTTCAAACATAATCGTTTACCAGCGGAACCCACACCTCCAAAGAGACTGGTGGCTAACACCAGTGTCTTGGATCACTCGGCCAAGCTGCCTCTCATAATTTGGGTTGCAGCAGTAGCTAGCAACCTAGCATGAGACGATCAGTCCAATGCTAAGAAATATAAAAACCCAAAACTCTTAAAAATAGAGTAAGATCAACACAAAAGTGCATCATTAGAACTACCTTGTCTGAAATCCTACTAGATAAATAATGAATGTCATCATAGTTTTATATTAGAGCTATGAGACGTGAATAGAAAAACACGAAATTGTATTGTTGTTTCTGAAAACGTCATGAAATAATACCATTGCGCCATGACGTCATGAAATAGAATCATTACGCCGTGACCTCATAATTACTATATAATGTTCTTATTCATAATTAGATAATGGTTAGATCAAAGCAAACTATACGCAAGTTAAAAAAACAGTACTACACAAACAACAGAGATAGTATCTTGAAAAGAAAAAAGCAAAGGTATTCAACCGACCAGGCGTATTGAGAAGTAATGAAATAAAACAGCAAGATAAGTTATCACAATGATGAAGATTATAGACATGCAAAAATTGAGACAGCCAAACAAAAGATCAAGGAACGGTGTGGTAATGATGAAGATTACAGAGAAGCAACAATTGAGCAGGCTAGATAAAAGAGCAAGGAACGGTATGATAATGATGAATATTACAGAGAAACAAGAATTGAGCAGGCTAGACAAAAGATCAAGGAGCGTTATCACAATGATAAACTTTATAGAGAAGCAACAATTGAGCAGGCTAGACAAAAGAGCAAGGAACGGTATGATAATGATAAAGATTACAGAGAAGCAAGAATTGATACACAAAGGACCGATATAGTTCATCATAATCCGGGTTGCACCAGTAGCTAGCAACCTAGTAAGAGACGATTAAGTCCAATGTTAAGAAATAAAAAACCCAAAGCTCGTTAAAAAGGAGTCAGATCAAAACAAAAAGTACACCATTAGAACCGCCTTGTCCGAAACCCCTGTATAGGAAACTTTCTATCCTTTGGCTTGAACAGTAAGGGAAATATATTGGTTTGAAAATGAAGAAAAGTGGCAGCTACTACAACATTCTGCCTATACGGGATATTTTTTTCTTTCTTTCTTTTGTTTCCAGAGATAGCTTGGCACTGGAACATCGTAAAAAGTTGTTCAATGGCTCATTTGAAAGGAAATTAATTGGGTTAAAAACCTTTTCTAACTAAAGCAAATTATTTTAAAACAGGAGAAATTTTTCCACTTATCCGGGTTGCAGCGGTAGCTAGCAACCTAGTAAGAGACGATCACGTCCAATGTTAAGAAATATAAAAACCCATAGTTCCTAAAAAAGGAGTCAAATCAAAACAAAAAGTACAACATTAGAACCGCCTTATCCGAAACCCCTATAAAGGAAACTTACCGCCCTTTGGCTTGAATAACAAAGAAAATATATTGGCTTGAAAATCAAGAAAATATACTTCATCCACCTTATTCTCCTCAAACGGGATATTTTTTCTTTATTTCTTTTGTTTCTAGAGATAGCTTTTCACTGGAACATCGTAGAAAGTTGTTCAATGGCTCATTTTAAAGGAAATTAATTGGGTTAAAAAAACTTTTGTAACTAAAACAAATCATTTTAAAACAGGATAAATTTTTCCACTCAAACCTGTATTTTTGATGTCTTTCCATGCTGCTGTCTTTTTAAAGACATTTGATTTTTGAAGCAATCAAACAGTTCGTGGTAAGTTTGTATTTTAAACTTTATATTCCATAGATAGCTTAGCACTGGAACATCGAGTAGATTTGATCAATGGATCATTTTAAAGTAAATTAATAGCATTCAAGGACGTGTCCAAAGGGTTTAGTGGGATTGAACCCCCCTCCCCCAAAATGTTTTTCAGATTCATAATAACGAATATAAAATGAATAAAAAAAATAGAATATAAAAAAATATACAAAATGAATATGAACAACTTTTTTATGCGTTTTTGAAGTTTTTATAATAAAGAACGAATATTTTACCGATTATCTACTAATCACTATATATGACGTAATAAGTGACATGACGTAATATCTAAAACCTATTGTGTACTAATAACCATATATGACTTAATGAGCGACGTGACGTAAAAATTGAAAAAATTTATTTTTATTTTATTTTCGTTTTTAGTTCAGAATCGCTAAAGTTATAAACTGCAAAAATATTTATGGTGTCTGAACAATAGTTTTAATCTTTTAATTTAGACTAGAAAAATACCTGAAAATTTAAAAATTAGTTTAATTTTTTGTTAGGTTCTTTATACTTGATACGTGACTTAAACATTCAAATAACGGTTACATAATGGTGTCAATCAAGCAATCTACACGCAAGTTAAAAAAAACAGTACTACAAATAAAACAGAGATAGTATCTTAAAAAGAAAAAAGCAAAGGTATTCAACCGACCAGGCGTATCGAGAAGTAATAATTGAGAGAGCAAAACAAAACAGCAAGATGTGTTATCACAATGATGAAGATTATAGAATGCAAAATTTGAGACAGCCAAACAAAAGAGTAAGGAACGGTATGATAATGATGAAGATTACAGAGAAGCAACAATTGAGACAGCCAAACAGAAGAGCAAGGAACGGTATGATAACGATAAAAATTACCGAAACAAACACAAGAAAAAAGTTGCTACCAGAATAATGGGTAGATACTTGGGTGAAAAAAGCTATAATGAAAAAATTAAATTCTCTGCGAGGTTGTACCGAAGAACGCATAAGGATTATAATAAAGAACGACCTTTTGCCTATACTAAATTTTTTACACCATTTAATTATAGTATAGGTTAGTAATTCAACATTTCAGTAAGTGTATCTACAACCAGATTGTTTCGGTATCTGGGTTGCAGAGATAGCTGCAACCCGAAATCTCTTTGCTTAACAGCAAAGAAAAAGAAAGATCGAACACTTCCCTATACTAACTTGCATAGGCAACTTCAGTGAAGATTACAGTATTTATGTTATACATCATTTTAAATTATAAAAGGTTCGAATGTTCAAAGATTATAGAGTTAAAAGTTTACCCACACCGGGAATCGAACTTGGTCCTCTTAAGTGAAAGTTAACTATCCTAGCCACTAGACCAAATGGGGCCATAAAGAAGAACCATTTAAGAACCACATGCATATTATTATTTCACCATACCAATTATAATAAGGCCAAAACAAAATTATAATAAAGATCGAAATCTTCCCTAAAGGAAATTGCTACATCTAGTGCCTTTTGTAATTAAAAATAAAATACTTTTTAAAGTAGAATCAATTTTGTCATTTTTGATGTATTTTCATACTGCAGTCTTTTCAAAGATATTTGAATTTTGAAGCAATCAAACAGTTCATGGTAATGAACTCTATAGGAATAATAGCTACTTGTCTCAATTGTATCCGAAACTCCTGGAACCAAAATTTTCTTTTTTGGCTAAATCGCTAAAATTATTATGTAAACTGCAAAAATATTTATGATGCCTAATCAGTAATAGTAATTTTTTAATTTAAACAACAAAAATACATAAAAATTCTAAAATTACTTTTGCTTTTTGTCTCCTGGAAGACATTTTTTTTCATCTCAGTTCAAAGTTATTATTGTGTCCTGGAACCAAACTTTTTTTGGTTTGTAAGACGTAAAGTACGTATCTCCAAATTATTGTCTTATAATTCCAATTATTTCAGTTTTCAGTTCAGAATCGCTAAACTTATTATGTAAACTGCAAAAATATTTATGTTGTCTAACCAATAATAATAATTTTGTAATTCAAACAAGATAAATACCTGAAAATTTTAAAATTAGTTTTGTTTTATGCTAGGTTTTAGATACTCGACACGGGGTATTGTGTACTTAATAATTTTAAACCTTGTAAAAATATGGTCTCGCTTGAAAGGAAAAAAAAAAGAATGGCCAAAAAAAATATCAAAATAGAGCAATCCAAATTTCTAATAATAGAAAACTTTACTACATAAAAAATAAAGCTAACATCCTGAAATATCAGAAAAGTTTATTTAAAAGAGATAAAAATGCCACCGAACGCAATAAAGCTCGAGCACGCATAAGGATTGCTACTAAGATGTCTTTTGATCCAGGATTTAAGAAAATGAAATATGACAGAGCAAAACAGAGGTATCTTACGGATCAGGGGTATCGAGAAGGGAAAATTGAGACAGCCAAACAAAAGAGCAAGGAACAGTATGATAATAATAAAGATTATCGAAACGAACATAAGAAAAAAGTTGCAACTAGAATAATGGGTAGATACTGGGGTGACAAAAGCTATAATGAAAAAATTAAATTCTCTGCGAGGTTTTACCGAAGAACGCATAAGGACAAAGGGAAAAATTACATTCAGAAATACAAGAAGATGGCAAAAATGAAGGCTGATCTTTGTAAATTGAGAAACATTTTACGCATGTTTTATCGGGATCACGAAAAGTATTCAAAATTACAGATTAAAATTCTCTTTGAAAGAGCGGATGCTCTTGAAAAGTCGGCTAGAAATGCTTTGGCGAAGCTTCATAGCAATATCCAAAAGAAATATTGTCAGTTTAATGTAAAGCTTCCAAGGTATGGACTGGCAACTGCGGAATTATCCGGGTTGCAGCGGTAGCTAGCAATTATAATAAAGATCGAACTCTTCCCTATAATAACCTGCATAGGAAACTTCACTTTAGTGAAGATTACAGTGTTTATGTTACACATCATTTTAAATTAAAAAAGGTTCGAATGTTCGAAGATTATATAGTTAAAAATTTTCCCACACCGGGAATCGAACCCGTTCCTCTTAAGTGAAAGTTAACTATCCTAGCCACTAGACCGATGGGACCATAAAGAAGTATGATTTAAGAACCACATGCATATTATTATTTCACCATACCAATTATAATAAGGCCAAAAATCCGGGTTGCAGCGGTAGCTAGCAACCTAGTAAGAGACGATCACCTCCAATGTAAAGAAATATAAAACCTCCCAACTCCTAAAAAAGGAGTCAGATCAAAACAAAAAGTACACCATTAGAATCGCCTTGTCCGAAACCTCTATAAAGGAAACTTACCGCCCTTTGGCTTGAATAAAAAAGAAAATATATTGGCATGAAAATCAAGCAAATTGTCTTTTACCACGTTATTCTCCACAAACGGGATATTTTTTTCTTTCCGCTTGATTTTCCTATTCAGCTAGCTGGGCACTGGAAAATCATAGAGAGCTGTATAATAGCTCATTTTAAAGGAAATTGCAACATCTAGTGGCTTTTGTAATTAAAAATAAAATACTTTTTAAAGTAGAATCAATTCTGTCAAAAAAATTGCATTTTTGATTACAATAAAGAATGACACCTAGCCCATGATAACTGGAACATAAATTGGGATTATGTAATTTCCATCAATATTATATTTAAAGTCAAGACATTTTTCCGGGTTGCATTTTCATTAAAAGACGATCATTAGAACATAAGACCATTGCATATATTGGACTTAGTTGGTTGCCTGATTACAGTAAACAATAAACTTCCAGCCCATAGTAACTAAAATAAGATTATAATTAATGTTTACAGTAATGAACAAACTTACAGCCCATAGTAACTAAATAAGATTATAATTTCATGTTAAAGATTGATCAATGATGTCATAATCGTAGGTTGTATCCAGGTCTTCTCTTACTATTCCAATTAAGAAAAATCCTTAGGCTCTTCCCTGTTTGTTTATAATAAAGAACGGACTCTTGCCTAAACCAAATTTTATAGGCCACTTAACTATACTATAGGTTTGTAAAGTTTACATAAAAAAACAACATAGTTAATCATAAAGGGTGTTTGTGAATACGGTTTCATTTTATATAATTGTCCATTATTATGTAAAATACAGTAATGTTTGGAGGGTTTTAACAAAAAAAATTATTTGTTAACTGAAACTAGATTATAATAAAGATCGAACTCTTCCCTATACTAACTTGCATACGCAACTTCACTATAGTTAAGATTACAGTATTTATATCTGGGTTGCAGCGGTAGCTAGCAACCTAGTAAGAGACGATCACGTCCAATGTTAGGAAATATAAAAACCCCTAAATCCTCAGAAAAGAGTCAGATCAAAACAAAATTACACCATTAGAATCACCTTGTCCAAAACCCCTATTAAGGAAACTTATTACTCTTTGGCTTGAATAACAAATAAAATATATTGGCTTGAAAATCAAGAAAATTGACTTTAACCACGTTATTCTCCACAAACGGGATATTTTTTCTTTCCGCTTGATTTTCCTCCTCAACTAGCTGGGCACTGAAAAATCATAGAGAGCTGTATAATAGCTCATTTTAAAGGAAATTGCAGCATCTAGTCACTTTTGTAATTAAAAATAAAATACTTTTTAAAGTAGAATCAATTTTGTCAAAAAAATTGCATTTTTGATGTATTTTCATACAGCAGTCTTTTCAAAGATATTTGAATTTTATAATAAAGATCAAACTCTTCCCTATACTAACTTGCATACGCAACTTCACTATAATTAAGATTACAGTATTTATATTTTTACATTAAAAGACGATCACTGAAATAACAAACCATTCCATACATTGGACTTAGTTAGCTACTTGATTGTTTGAGTTTCGTTTCATACTATATAAAAGAAGAAAAAGCCGTAGGCTTTTTCCTGTTTGTCTTTATATTTAAAAAACGAACTCAAGTCCAAAGAATCTTTACAATAAAGAACGACAACTAGCCCATGTTAACTGAAACATAAATCGTACAAATTATAATAAAGATTGAACTCTTCCCTATAATAACCTGCATAGGCAACTTCACTATAGTGAAGATTACAGTATTTATGTTTTAGATCAATTTAAATTATAAAAGGTTCGAATGTTCGAAGATTATATAGTTAAAAATTTTCCCACACCGGGAATCAAACCTGGTCCCTTTAAGTGAAAGTTAACTATCCTAGCCACTAGACCAAATGGGACCATATAGAAGTATGATTTAAGAACCACATGCATATTATTATTTCACCATACCAATTATAATAAGGCCAAAACAAAATTATTATAATAAAAATCGAACTCTTCCCTATACTAAATTGCATACGCAACTTCACTATAGTTAAGATTACAGTATTTATATTGTACATCATTATAAATTATAAGAGGTTCAAATGTTCAGGTTGCAGCGGTAGCTAGCAACCTAGTAAGAGACGATCACGTCCAATGTTAAGAAATATAAAAACCCATAGTTCCTAAAAAAGGAGTCAAATCAAAACAAAAAGTACACCATTAGAACAGCCTTGTCCGAAACCCCTGTATAGGAAACTTTCTGTCCCTTGTCTTGAACAGCAAGGGAAATATATTGGCTTGAAAATCAAGAAAAGTGGCAGCTAATACAACATTCTGCCTAAACGGGATATTTTTTTCTTTTTTCTTTTCCACAGATAGCTTGGCACTGGAACATCGTAGAGATTTGTTCAATGGCTCATTTTAAAGGAAATCTCTAGATCTAGCAACTTTTGCACTTAATTTTTTTCAATTAATTATTGTTTACGAAAAACTTAATTTTTTATATACAATATTGACCAATGACGTCATAGTCGTTGGATGTAGTTAGTATTACATAATCCGGGTTGCAGCGGTAGCTAGCAACCTAGTAAGAGACGATCACGTCCAATGTTAAGAAATATAAAAACCCCTAACTCCTAACAAAGGAGTCAGATCAAAACAAAAAGTACACCATTAGAATCGCCTTGTCCGAAACCCCTGTATAGTAAAATTTCTGTCCCTTGACTTGAACAGCAAGGGAAATATATTGGCTTGAAAATCAAGAAAAGTGGCAGCTATTACAACATTCTGCCTAAACAGGATATTTTTTTTTCTTTTTTCTTTGTTTCCAGAGATAGCTTGGCACTGGAACATCATAGAGAGTTGTTCAATGGCTCATTTTAAAGGAAATTAATTGGGTTAAAAACCTTTTGTAACTAAAATAAATTATTTCTAAAAGAGAATAAATTTTTCCACCAAAAACTGCATTTTTGATGTCTTTTCACACTGCAGTCTTTCAAACATAATCGTATACCAGCGGTAAAATTTGAACCCACGCCTCCGAAGAGACTGGTGGCTCACACCAGTGCCTTGGACCACTCGGCCAAGCTGCCTCTCATAAATAATTATATATGTGAATCTGGGTTGCAGCAGTAGCTAGCAATCTAGTAAGAGACGATCAGTCCAATGCTAAGAAATATAAAAACCCAAAACTCCTAAAAATAGAGTCAAATCAAAACAAAAGTACATCATTAGAATTACCTTGTCTGAAACCCTACTAGATAAATATTGAATGTCGTCTCGGCCATGCTGCCTCTCATAAATAATTATATATGTGAATCTGGGTTGCAGCAGTAGCTAGCAATCTAGTAAGAGACGATCAGTCCAATGCTAAGAAATATAAAAACCCAAAACTCCTAAAAATAGAGTCAAATCAAAACAAAAGTACACCATTAGAATCACCTTGTCCAAAACCCCTATTAAGGAAACTTATCACTCTTTGGCTTGAATAACAAAGAAAATATATTGGCTTAAAAATCAAGAAAATTGACTTTAACCACGTTATTCTCCACAAACGGGATATTTTTTTCTTTCCGCTTGATTTTCCTCCTCAATTAGCTGGGCACTTGAAAATCATAGAGAGCTGTATAATAGCTCATTTTAAAGGAAATTGCAACATCTAGCCACCTTTTTCCGGGTTGCAGCGGTAGCTAGCAACCTAGTAAGAGACGATCACGTCCAATGTTAAGAAATATAAAAACCCATAGTTCCTAACAGAGGAGTCAGATCAAAACAAAAAGTACACCATTAGAACCGCCTTGTCCGAAACCCCTGTATAGAAAACTTTCTGTCCCTTGGCTTGAACAGCAAGGGAAATATATTGGCTTGAAAATCAAGAAAAGTGGCAGCTACTATAACATTCTGCCTAAACGGGATATTTTTTTCTTGTTTTCTATTTTTCTTTTGTATCCAGAGATAGCTTGGCACTGGAACATCGTAGAGAGTTGTTCAATGGCTCATTTTAAAGAAAATTGATTGGGTTAATAACTTTTCGTAACTAAAATAAATTATTTCTAAAAGTGAATAAATTTTTCCACCAAAAACTGCATTTTTGATGTCTTTTCACACTGCAGTATTTCAAACTTAATCGTATACCAGCGGTAAGATTTGAACCCACGCCTCCGAAGAGACTGGTGGCTAACACCAGTGCCTTGGACCACTCGGCCAGGCTGCCTCTCATAAATAATTTATATGTGAATCTGGGTTGCAGCAGTAGCTATTATAATAAGGAACGACCTCTTATACTATCTTGCATAGGCAACTTAACTACAGCATAGGCTTGTACATTTTATATTTAAAGTCAAGACATGAAAAATTACCTCTGACGGAGAATCGAACCCCGGTAACCCGCTTTATGCTTGTCACATACTCATTGTACTATTGGAAACCTATCAAAAATATGTTACATATATTTCGGTCTTAGATCCAGAACCTTCTCACAATGATGGCAACTTCCAAGAACTATTGCGGTTTAGGGTAAGACACGGTGACGATGTTCTGAAGAACCATCTTCGTTCTGCAGCCGGAAATGCCACATATCTTTCTTCCATAATCCAGAATGGTATTATTGCCGCATCCAGGGAGCTTCTTCAGCAGTCTATTGTGGAAAG
The DNA here is from genome assembly GCF_049724085.1 of Artemia sp. Qi Xiang Cuo. Lineage (NCBI taxonomy): Eukaryota > Metazoa > Arthropoda > Branchiopoda > Anostraca > Artemiidae > Artemia > Artemia sp. Qi Xiang Cuo. The sequence goes on from NC_142805.1 coordinate 67,406,507, forward strand.
AGTAAACGGAAGTCCATGCTTTTTGGTGCTTGCCGATAAAACGGTGGACTTTTCGAATACCGAGCTGCTGTCTGTTTGCGTCTGCTACACTTTCAAAGGGAACCTGTATTAGTACTTCCTTGGTTTTACCCCAGTTTCTGATTTAACTTTGCAAGGTCTGGCTTCATCAATCCTGCGATTTCTCGAAAGCCTTTGTCTTAATTTGAACAAGATGGTTGATACAAGATACAAGAACAAGATAATCCTGTCCTTGAGAACTCAATCAGAGATGCCCGAATTTGTTTTGAAAGTACTGAAGTGATTCTGACTAATAATAAGGACTTCTCTGCTAATAATCGCAAATGTGCTAATATAATTTTAACAGGTATTTGCAAATTAGGTGATAAATGTCATTTTGAACATGATCGTGCTCCAAGCAAGCTGCAGGAAAAAAGTATTCCTGATAATAGTGTTATAAAAAATTGCAAGTTTTTTAAGCAAGGAAATTGTAAATGAGGTCCAAAGTGCCCCTTTAATCATGGATATATTACCCGTAACTTCAAAAAACAAAATGAAGCTAGTCCAAGAGTTTGTTCTCAATTTTTATATAACAAGTGCGACCAAAAGAAGTGCTTGTTATTGCATTTATGTCGTTTTTACCTCACTGGCAAGTGTACGAAAAAAAGTGTAATTTAGACCACGTTCCTTTATGTAAGTTAGCATCTAGTGGGCGTTGTTTTGGATGTGATAGCCTGCATATTTATGTCCCCTCTTCCTTTTTACGAAAAAAATCGAGCTGCAAACAAAAAACAAGTGCACAAACTTGGGCAGTCCCAGCTGTTACCAGTCAAGGTAACAAGGTAACCCAACATTTTTTAGGGCGACGCCGAAAGTATTCACGACCCGCCCCCTCCTCCCCTAGTTCGTGTTCCATTCGACTTTCAGTCTTATCCCCCTGCATAACCGATACAGTGCAGTATACCTCAGGAACCCATCCCTCGAAACAATCCTCTGTCCCATGTACTTACGCCTGCCCAGTCAGCCCAACCCCCACAATCACTTTACTCAATTCAGACCATCCTCATAATATTCCCATAATTTGTTCGCTGTCCTCCTTTTCTCTCAAGCCCTGTCCAGTCCCGTCTTTTAATAATGCCTCAAAACCACACCCTTACCCACAGCATCCTTCTCATAAACTTCAGCCCCATATAACTCCCTCCCGAATTGAAAATAAATCCCAATACCCAAATCGGTTTAAATTTCCAACTTTCCTACTTACCAATGCTGAGAGCCTGAATTTTGACAAAATTACCGAACTCGAGGTTATCTCTGAAATTCATTAAATTAATATTATTGCTGTGATAGAGGTTCAGTCCCAGAACCCAGATTTCCTAAAAATTAGCAATTATACTCAGTTTATAAAACTTCGCCCTCCCGATCACCCTCTCGGGAAAAAAGGGGGTGGTATATTATTTTTTGTCCAGGATAACCTCCAACCTAAACTCATCCCCACCCCCAACTTATCAGATTATGATGAAATTCTATGGCTGAGCCTTCGACCGAAAGTACTTCCCCGCCCTTTCAATTTAATTGTAACCGCTGTCTTTTATCATTCCCCTAACCAAAGTATTGACCAGAAACGCAAATTTATCCAACAATTTCTTATAAGTTCTGACTTTGTGTTATCAAAGTATCCGAACGCTGGTATTTGCTTACTTGGCGATGCAAATGACCTGAGAATAGACTCTATCTGTAACTCTCTTAATATTAATAAACAACTGGTTAAAATATCTACAACAAAAGGTAACACCTCTTTGGATGTTATTTGTTCAAACATGAGTAAGTATTATACATTAAAGAACGAACTTTAGTCCATAGTAACATAAGTCTTAAAAGGACGCATTATACAGATGATCAAACAGTTCTTGGTAACGAACTGTATAGTAAGAGCGACTCGTCACAATCGTAATCAAAAATCTAAGAAACAGAATCGTAATATCAATAGTTAAATTTATTATAATAAAGATACAGTATTGATATTATGCATCATTCTAAATTATAAAAGGTTCAAATGTTCGAAGATTATAGAGTTAAAAATTTTTCCACACCGGGAATCGAACCCGGGCCTGTTAAGTGAAAGTTAACTATCTTAGCCACTAGACCATATGGGACCAGAAAGTAGTATGATTTAAGAGCCATATGCATATTATTATTTCACCATACCAATTATAATAAGGCCAAAACAAAATCGCCGACTTGCAACCTTACTTTTGACACATTAGTTAAATCTTCATCAGACTTCAGACATCAGACTAAGAAAACCCATTATACTAAGGACTGAACTCTTGTCCTTAGTCCGGGTTGCAGCGGTAGTTAGCAACCTAGTAAGAGACGATCACGTCCAATGTTAAGAAATATAAAAACCCATAGTTCCTAAAAAAGGAGTCAGATCAAAATATAATAAAGATCAAACTCTTCCCTATACTAACTTGCATACGCAACTTCACTATATTTAAGATTACAGTATTTATATTTTTTTTTACATTAAAAGACGATCACTGAAATAACAAACCATTCCATACATTAGACTTAGTTAGCTACTTGATTGTTTGAGTTTTGTCTCTTACTATTTAAAGAAGAAAAAGCCGTAGGCTTTTTCCTGTTTGTATTTATAGTTAAAAAACGAACTCTAGTCCAAAGAAACTGAACACTGTGGTTCATTCATATTATCTTCATTATTTTTTATAGTAAAGAACGAACTCTAGTCCATTGCAATTGTAATAAGGAACAAACTCTAGCCTATATTAACTAAAATATCAAAATAAATAATTATATAAAAGCTCTGTTTAGTTCATTAAAACTAGGGATTATATAAGTTTTATCGGTATCATGGTTGTAGAGACAACTAATATCTAGTAAGAAACAAATCATAGTATAGTAAATAGAAACCTTACTAAGGGCTGTGGTTCGTCCTTTACTAGGTTGCATCCACCCCTGAAACCATGATGGTTGCAACATCTGGTTATGACGTCAAATATTATTTTTTAACAAGTTACATTAAATATCATATAATATTTAAGGGTATTGGACAAGGCGGTTCTAATAATGTACTTATTTTTTTGATCTGATTTGTTAGATAAAATCCACTCGTGTTTTGATTAAGCTTACAGGTTTGAACGCATATTATATTAATTTCAAACAGTGCGTTGTAACGAACTGTATAGCAAATGCGACCCGTCTCAATAGTAACCAAAACTCTGAAAAACGGAATTTTAATATCAATAGATACATCGATACATAGAATTATATTTTTAATATATATTTATATTTTATATAGTTTTATTATTTTTATAATATAATATAATATATATAATATATTTATATTTTTAATATAATTTAATATAAATAAGAATTATATTACTTGTCTTTTCATATTACAGACTTTTCAAAGATTTATTTAAAATTATCGGGATTATCGGGACCCTTATTACAATTTCCGTTCCATTCCTTTCTCTTACAATACCAATCTTGGTTTTAAGTGAAGAAGAGTTGATTAATGCATATTTTGATTATAATCAGGATTCAACTGTTACTGCTGAGCGACTTAAACTTCTATCTTCCTTGTCAGGAGGAGAGCTCACAAGCCAATTCGATTAAGCAACTAATAGCACAAAAGTAATTAAAGGTTTGATGATGTGTCTAGACATTCTTATAAACGAGAATCTTAATATTAATAGCTATCAAAAACTGGACCTTCAAATGAAATTTACACAATCATTTTCAGAAAAAGAAAGAGACTGTTACAGACTCTCAAGCTTAGCAATAGACCAAAATGGTTATATATGTTTACTGCAAAATTGTAATCTGATATAAGAACAACAAATTTTTGATCCACATTAATAGCCCCACTTTTTCAGCGTGATAAAGTCCTATTAATGTGGAATTTTGTATGCTTGCTAATTTATTTGACTGTTCCAAAGCTGATCTAGGTCTGTAAGTTTTAAACTTTCATTTCAGGTTCAACTGAAAGATCCTGAAAATTTGGTTTGCACAATAATATAAACTATAATTCTCTGAGAAAACAAAACAAGCCAATCTTTTTCCAAATGTTTTGAGTTTAACACGACGACTGATTTCAACAACGGATACCATGTTCATGAGGTTAGTCTTCAATTTGAGTTCTTTGATGGAAGGATAAACCAAAAACCTCAACTAAAAATTTCATGCATATTTCTTATCGAAAGTTTGTTTTTCAAATATGAGTCTTTTGATGATAATTTAAACTAGAATTAGAAGTATAACGTTTTTTACATATTTCACATTCGTAAGGTTTTTCTCCGGTGTGACTTCTTTGATGGTAAGATAAACTGGCACTGTAAATATAACGTTTCTTACAAACATCACATTCGTAAGGTTTTTCTCCAGTGTGAGCTTTTTTATGGCGATTTAAATCAGAACTCCCAGCAAAACATTTTTTACATATTTCACATTTAAAAGGTTTTTCTCCAGTATGATTTCTTTGGTGAAGAGATAAACTGGAACTTGAAGTAAAACTTTTTTTTGCATATTTCACATTTATAAGGTTTTGCTCCAGTATGAGTTCTTTGATGATAAGATAAGCCATAACCTGAATTATAGCGTTTCTTACATATTTCACATTCGTATGGTTTTTCTGCAGTTTCTGTTCTCTATGAGTTCTTTTATGATATGACAAACTGGAACTGGAAGGATAACGTTTCTCACACATATCACACTCAAAAGGTTTTTCTCCAGTGTAACCTCTTTGATGTAGAGTTAAATTGTACCTTGAAGCAAACCGCTTTTTACATCTTTCACATTCAAAAGGTTTCTTCCCAGAATGAGTTTTTCGATGAAGAGATAAACCGGAGCTTGAAATGAAACTTTTCGCGCATATTTCACATTTATAAGGTTTCTCCCCAGTATGAGTTCTTTGATGACGAGTCAATTCATAATTGTGAGCAAATATCTTCTCGCAAATATCACAAACAAAAGGTCTATGAGTCGCCACATGTGCATAGTAAGCTGTATCAGTTGAAAAACTTTTAGTGCATATTTTGCACTTATAAGTGTCTTCTCTTGGTAATGACTTCAACAGATTGGCCTTATGTTCTAATGATAAGAGAGGATTCTCATTTCCAAAAATATTTTGATCATCATTTGAGGATGTATCTTCAGCTTCTAAGAAATTCACATAAAATCAAAAAAAAAATTCTCACAAAACAAACTTTTTTATTGTACAAGATTTCGATTGTCATATAATTTTTATGGGGTATTTCATTGATAAATTAAAGGATTGAAAACGAAAGAACCTAAAGAAACAAATAAATTTAGCAAGGTAATTTTTCCAAAAATGCCTTCATTTTGGTTGCAGCAATAGTTTAGCACACAGTAAAGAGCAGACCTCAGCAAATAGTAACGGAAAGTTTAGATTTGTTTTGAGAAAAACCTGTTTAGAGGGAAAATTTTGTCATTAGATGCTGACTCAGGAACAGTATAAATAATTTCAGCTTTTCTTAACCCTTAGATTACAGTTATAATAAAAAAAAATTATGTGCATTTCAAAAACCATCCAAATGAGAAGAGAGCGGGAATAAAAAGTATACAATTGGAATCATCATAGTAAAAAGACTTTGAAAGTAGATTTTCATCCAATCATACTAAAAGCAAGAGAAATGCCGATTTTAGCCTTTATATCACTGATGCGTCTTTTTCTATCAAAAAGAAAACAAAAAAGGAAATATACGCATTGCATAAAATCAATATTCTTTATTGTTCTAGGTGGAGGGTAAGAAGTTTTGTTTACGAAGTTTTTGGCAATGTCAATTCTTATTGTGTATATTTATTGGGACCGGCATCTCTTCGGGTGTTTTCCTGCTATTTTTTTAACTCTAAGAAATCAGTCTTGAGAACCACATTTTGCTATTAAAAAGACTCTAAGTTTTAAAACTAAAAAGTTTTTCCTTACATGTTTGATCTTTTGGTTACTAAGGGCCGTGGTTCATTCTTTAAAAGGTTGCAGCTAACACTGGAACTGCATTTGAGAGAAACGGTCAAATAGAAAAATATTGAAGATATATATTTAGTCTGCATCCAACAATTGTGTGACTATGCTGCATCTATAGATTACCCCAAAATGAAAATATACTTAAATTCACTGAATTCAATAGTTTCATATCTTTGCCTTCACAAGTCAGAATTAAGATAATACTTAAAGGGCTTTTCAAGAGGAGGATCGACAAGTTCTCTAAAAAGGATAATTTTGCTTTTCAAAATTTTTAGTCAATTTTCTATATATATATATATATATATATATATATATATATATATATATATATATATATATATATATATATATATATATATATATATATATATATATATATATATATATATATATATATATATATATATATATATATATATATATATATATATATATATATATATATATATATATATATATATATATATATATATATATATATATATATATATATATATATATATATATATATATATATATATATATATATATATATATATATATATATATATATATATATATATATATATATATATATATATATATATATATATATATATATATGTACGATTGACATGCTGATTGTAATCAACTTATAAAAATTCCAGATGACTTGTGTCTCATGCCAGACCAGAAAAGCGACAGACAGATGTTTATGGGCGAAGATGAATGGGTGTGATGAATTTAGAATTCAAAATTCATCATGGGATAAGACAGAAAAGGCTCTAGGATAAAGACAGACCCAGAGAAAAGGCAAAAGTGGATCGTAATAAATCAGTGATGTTATGCTCAACATCAGTAGAAGAATACAGCCAGCTTTGTAACTGAGCTTGAATCCTCGAATGATGAGCAAGATTATAGATCAAGGCTGTTGAAGTTATCTGCCTTATCGGCAAAGCTGAACTCAGAAAATGTCATGAATGAAACCGTTCCACCATAAATCCCTTCTCTTGTAAGAAATAAGCGTTGCCTGGTTGATGACCCGTGAGAACATTGTTATGTCCACTAGCTCAATCTATAGAGCAAGAAAAAAAAAGTTTGTCAGTCAACTGCACAACAACAGAAAGCACTCTTTCTGCTAGCAACACCATTGGTGGCACACTTTGGCAGCAAATTGCTACCAGACAATGATAGTAGTTTTCTTGATCATATGTCAATAGTGGTTTCAAGCGTAAACATTGAGAAGCTTCTCAGTATTCCTAAACTACAAGCAGGTTCAGGTGAACTAATGGGTAAAGCCGTAATTGAGGCTTTCCAGGAATGGAAAGGAGTCCCAGAATGGCTTGCTGGGTTGTGCTTTGACACAACTAGTTCAAATACTGGTGTCCATTCAGAAGCAGTCAAAGTCATCCAACAAGCTTTCAACAAGCGTCTCCTTTTCTAGGCCTGCAGGCACCACATCCTTGAAATAGTATCTGCTGCTGTTTTCGATATGTTCTTTCCACCCCCTGATCCTCAGATTGGTATCTTCAGTAGATTTAAAGAGGAGTGGAAATTCATTAACCAAAGCAGTATTGCTGCTCTTGACAGAGACACAGGTAGTAATGGTTGCCTAACAGAACCCGAAAGACTGAAGCTGAAGAAGCAAGAAATTGTCACCTTCCTGCACCATCAGTTAGGTCAAGACAGTCTTCCACGTGAGGATTAGCTAGAGTTCTTGAAGCTATGCTTCGTGGTTCTTGATGACAATAATCCTGAATAAGAAAGTACTCACATTAGTCCACCAGGTGCTTACCATCGGGCCAGATGGATGGCTTAGGGTATTTATTACCTAAAGATATACTGCTTTCAAGAACAGTTTAAGCTAACACCAAAAGAACTTCATTCTATGCGACGTATTGTCCTGTCCACTATCACAATTTATGCCAAATCATGATTTTCTTCTCCAAGCAGTTGTGATGCTCCACTTAAGGATCTATGTTTGCTTCAGATATTGGAGTCTTACTCTGCAGTTGACTATCAGGCGGCACAAATTGCACTAAAGAAGATGAAGGGTCACCTTTGGTACCTCAGCGAAGTTTTAGTCTTCATGGCATTGCTTTCAGACCATGGGAGCAATGCAAAAAAGAAACAACTTACTATGGCATGGGCAAAACCAATGAACAAACATGATTTGAGGCGAGTTGATCCAAAATTAATTAGTTCATTTCAAAATCTCTCACTAGCAGATTTTGCTACCGAAAGGTCTAAGAATCTTTTCACAGTATTCAGTATCGATGCATCATTTACTGAAACTGATCCGGGAATTTGGCATGAATGTGTTGGGTATACAACAGCAAAACTTAAAGTTTTGCAGTACGAGTAGTGAATGATTGTGCATATATATATATATATATATATATATATATATATATATATATATATATATATATATATATATATATATATATATATATATATATATATATATATATATATATATATATATATATATATATATATATATATATATATATATATATATATATATATATATATATATATATATATATATATATATAATTATATTACATATTAATACCTGAATTTTTTTATACAAACAACTCGATAAGTGAATAAGGCCTACAGGTTTGAACGTAACCAGGTATATAATGCCTTTAGGAAGGCCAAAATACGAAAATTTGCTCCATCAATTGCAACGACACCTTAACGGGCAACTAAAGCAATGGCCATTGATAAATTGTCCGAAGTAATCAAAATCCAATAACGTGTCAAAAATGAAAATGAACAGCGAAGACACAGGCAGATAAAAGATGTGTGAAAACGACAATTATAGCGTGTCAAAAATGAAAATGAAGAGAAAAGACAGACGTGGCGGCAGCTTGCCAAAAATGAACACGCAGTTAGAAGCTATGCGACACCGAACATGTGAGCAATTCTAAGAGAAAAATAAGACCAACCTGGACAACAAGAATTAAAACGTGACCAAATTGAAACAGGAGACGGAATTTTCCACCACTGGGAAGGAGATTACGCGAGAAGAGTAGAGGGGGAGGTGCTACTCCGGGACGAACACATGTGCTGCCATCTACAATTTAGTTTAATGCTGACGGGACATAATTTATTCAAGGATTATCGATCGAGTCTAATCGGGTGGGTGTGTCAAGGTCAATCGATCTGTTGTTGTTTGGCCACGTGCGAATGACATGAGGGGTGATTTACATAATCGATGGGAGAATTATTGATTCACGAGCGTGTGGACTTATGAAACAATATGAGCATAGAGTCCCTAGGGGGAAAGATTACGTAATGGGCTCAATGACCTCTTTTTCCAAGGTCGATTTATTTGATGTTTCTATTTGTAATAACTCGGGGGGCGAAGGTTGCACGTGCGCATTCAATTCTAACGGGAACAATGTTATTGATCTAGGACTCGAGGGGGAAGTGAATTTCCGAGGATTTACATAATCGCTAGGGGAACTTATTGATTCACGAAGGGGAAATTAAGAAACAAACATGGCTTCATTGTTGTTTGGCTAGCCTGTCCTGAGAAATTGATTTACATAATAGCTAGGGGGACTTATTGATTCACGAAGGGGGGATTAAGAAACATTCAAGGTTTCTTTAATCTTTAGGCCTGAGGGATTTATTTATTATTGTTGTTTTGGACAAGTGCATGCTAGGGGTGAATGTCAAGGTGCCCTGGAACAGGAAACAGTTAGATCACGTGTTTCCTTCTCAGCCAATCATCGAGTCGGATACATCCTCCTTCTCAGCCAATCAGAGACATGCTTACATATGATTTTCCCGTTACAAAACAATTCACTCTTTAGATTTCGTATATAACAGGGCTTCAATATGATTAAATTATCTAAAAGTTCCAGAACACATTTCAAACAACTAGAATGGTTACTATTGATGAAGTTGACGTCTTTGCAACTACAATTAGCAATGTTAGTTCTGTTTTCATTTTTTATTTTCAAAATAAAATTGTTTTCCGTGGTCACCCTCTACTATATTCTGGTAAACCCCCCCCCACCCATATACACACGCCACTATATGATGTTCATGCTCGATAAAAGGCTTAAAATACGCTCTTTTTTCGTTATGTAAACCCCATCCTTCCTTCCCCTCTGTTTAAGACCATAATTCTGTTTTTGATAAATTCCGTATCTTATCTAAAAGCAACTGTCAACTGTCTGTCAATCCCTTAATATACAGTCCGCTATGGCTTTGACTTACAGATTTCTCGCAACGATTTAATTATCTGATAATGACTGACATCCCTTTTAAAGTCCATCCGGCTTTGATAAATCCTTATGAATTTGGATAGCAAAAGCTTCCGCTGAAAAAATGATACTTTTTCCCGTTAAATTAAAAGCAGTTTCGCGTGAAAAGAGAATGTCAAGTCTAACACCTCCATTGTAAGGTGAAAACCAAGTTCCTTTCTCAATATGAAATTGGATGGTGGAAGAGTCAGTTTTATATCTACTTGAACATTGGGCGGTAGTCCGGGTTGTATATTAAATATTTCATGATATATTTTTCCAACTAAATGTACTTCACTCGTTGTAGCATTGTTAAGCGCATCTGTACTATCAGTATTAGTAATGTATTCATATCCATTGGAGGCGCCTCTCCAGTCCTTGTATGACTTGGGTGTCATCAGCATGAATTGCATATAGCTTGTATAGTTGGAGAGATTGTTGCTTGTGCTCACCAGCGTGCCATTGATGTAGACGCTGATTTGACGAAATAAATTATGTAGTATACAATTTTCATAGGATA